>NC_052161.1:91741725-91948362 GCF_902713615.1 Scyliorhinus canicula | reverse complement strand
GAGTTAATGGGACGGGCCCCGATACCTCCTCCTCCCTCGGGGAGCCCGGTGGCCCCCCGGGCCTCACTTTTGGACGGAGGTGCGAGCGGGGAGGTGCGCTGCCAGTCCTGGAGGCCTGCAACGGTATTGACCAGGGTCCGAAGGTTCGCAGAGACGGAGTCCAGCGAGTGAGACATTCCCGCCAGGGGACTGTGCGACCTCAACCTGTGAGTGCGCGACACCATCCAGCACGTGTATCAGGTGGTTGATGCTCTCCGCAACTGACTCGTGGGACTGTGCCATTTCCTGCTGGGACTGTGCCATGGCGTGCTGCAACTGGGCCATGGCCTGGTGAGACTTGGCCAAGGCCCGCAGCACGCCTGCAATGTCATGTTGGCTCTGGCGCATTGCTGCCTGTGAGAGGGCAGCCCTGTCCAGGGCCCAGGATGACGCATGCAAATGAAGCCCAACGCCTTGCAGAACCTGACCCATGGCCGAAACCGTTTCACCCATTGCCTCGATGCCACCTGTGCGGTGTCGGCCTGGGTGGCTGCCATGAGCGGCGCCACTCCCTGCTCCTGGACGTGGTTCGACTCCTCTAACTGTGTCTGCAGCTGCTGGAAGACGGCCCTCATCCCGTCATTGTGTCCCTGGGTTTCGAGATGCATTGGCTGTGCGGGTGGGTCAAGTAAATCCAGGAACCCAGGGTCTGGGAGCCAGCTGGATGCTGGGCCTGGCCTGCCCTCCGACAGTCCAGGCCCTCGGCTGCTCCGACCACCACCTGCTGTACCTGCTCAGCTGTGTTGTGCGAACCAGACCGTGACCCGGGAGCCTCATCACTGAATTGCCCAACCGAGGTGAGTGTCTCTGGGATGGTGGATGGTGTGGGAGATAGCAGTGCCGCAAGCTCGAGGTCCTCGTCCGTACAAATGTCCTCGAGGTCATCGGCCCCACTGATGGTGGCCGCAGGGCGTTCGCAGCTCATTTTTCCCTCTCCCTCTGTCACCGGTACTCTGCGACATCCTGCTCCACAGAATCTGTTGGGAGGATGGCAACCCCTGACTGTGCTACTGGGCACCCTCTGGCGTGCGGCCCTGGGTGTGGGTGGTGGTGGTGGCAGATCCTTCTCTCCGCCTGGGAGGCACGGGCCCTTGTTGTTCGGCAGCACGTCCTAGGGAAGAAAATTAACGGGGTTATTTAGAAACGCTCGGCCAGGCGTTGGACGGTCCAAGTGGGCAGAGTGTGAAGGGACAGAGGATGGGGGGGGCGGTATCCAGTGGGCAGAGTGTGAAGGGACAGAGGATGGGGGGGGGGTTGTCCAGTGGGCAGAGTGAAGGGACAGAGGATGGGGGGGGGGGGGGTGTCCAGTGGGCAGAGTGTGAAGGGGACAGAGGATGGGGGTGGGAGGTTGTCATGCAGGGTTGTCTCACTTGGTTCAGCACCTCCAACCTCGCATTGCGCGACCTCCCGGGTGGCAGATCCCCCAGCAAGGTCCAGTGCCCTCTGCTCAAACGTGGTCAGGGGGTGGAAAATGGTTGAACCCCCGCCGGTACTGTTGCGCTCCCGGGTATTGTGAGCGGTCATGTCCTGTTTGGGGGGGGGGGGGGGGTGGGGATAGATAGATCATCAATTCGGCAGGTATCATCAGGGCGTTCACATATTGGAGAGGTTGGGGGGTCAAGTTGTAACTAAACCATTGCATCTCTCCAGGGGGTCGCAGCGCTTATGTGGGTCTGTGACTACCTGGTAAACCACCCTCCACTCACTCTGCCCCCCTCCCCCTCGTGCCAGGGGAGGAGGTGGGTGATTAAGTACATGGGGGGGGGGGGGGGGGGGGGGAAGGATTGTTGTGACCCGGGGGCACCCTCTTGGCACTTACCCTGGCAGCCTTGGTGAGGTCATGGAGCTTCTTCCTGCATTGCTCCCCAGACCAAGAGGTCTGCCCCACTGCACTCACGGCAGTGCCCACCTCACGCCAGGCCCATCGCACTACGCTGGCAGGGTGGCGGTGCCCTATTCTAGGGCAGATGATGCTCCTCCTCTGCTCCACCTCATCCAGGAGCGTTTCAAGATCTGCCTCTCCAACCTCGGGGCGGCCCTCCGTGGCTCCGACATCTTTCTCCTCCCGTTGCTGTGCTCGCTCACACCTTATGACAACGCAGAGCGGCGTCATCGGGGCGTCATTCGAGCGTCGCAGGGTTATGGCGTCATTTTTCACGTGAGGTGGGCACTGCCTTAGTTAGGCCACATTTGGAATATTGCGTAAATTCTGGTCGCCACATGACCAGAAAGATGTGGAGGCTTTGGCGATGGTACAGAAAACATTTTCCAGGGTGTTGCCTGGTGTGAAAGGTGAGGAGAGGTTGGATGAACTTGGATTATTTTCACTGGAACAAAAGAGGTTGAGGGACGACCTGATAGATGTTTACAAAATTGTGAGTGGCATGGATGCAGTGGATAATCAGACACTTTTTCCCAGAATGGAAAGTCAATTACTAGGGCACATAATTTTAAGGTGCAAGTGGCAAGCTCAGAGTATATGTGCATGGGAAGTTTTTTACACAGAGGGTGGTGAGTGCCTGGAACGTGCTGCCAGGGGAGGTGGTCGAAGCAGATACAATAGAGATGTTTAAGAGGCAACTTGACGAATTAATGAATAGGATGGGAATAGAGGGATACGGACCCCGGAAGTGCAGAGGGTTTTATTTTAGTTAGGCATCATGATCGGCACAGGGTTGGAGGGCCGAAGGGCCTGCTCCTGTGCTGTACTCTTCTTTGTTCCTCTTTGTTTGTGTGACAGAGAATGAGACAGTGAGGATAGAAAGAGAAGGATTGTGTGACAGAGAAGGAGAGAGAAAAAGAGAGAGAGAGACGGATGGATAGAGAGGAAGTGATTGACAGAGCGCAAGAGAGAGACAGAGTGAGGATAGAGAGAGGGAATGTGTGACAGAGGGGGAGATTTCGAGAGAGCGAGAGAAAGATTCATTAAGGGAAATGGAGACCGCAGATACAACATCGCTAGTTTGGTGGGGAGAGTGAAAGCCGACCTGGCGAGGTGGGATGGTCACCCTCTGTCGCTGGCGGGTCGGGTGCAGGCAGTTAAAATGAATGTGTTGCCACGATTTCTGTTTATTTTTCAATGCCGACAGATTTTCCTGCCAAAATCTTTTTTCAGGGAGATTGAGGGAAGGATTACCTCGTTTATATGGGGAGGGAAGGTGGCCAGAGTGAGGAAGGTGCTGCTACAGAGGGGAAGGCAGGCAGGGGGTTTGGGTCTCCTGAACCTGATGTACTACTACTGGGCGGCAAATGTGGAGAAGGTGCGGAGCTGGGTCAGAGGGTTGATTCCCAGTGGGTCAGAATGGAGGAGAGTTTGTGCAGGGGGTCGGGGTTGAAGGCACTAGCAACAGCGCCACTCCCGATAGCTCCGGGGAAATACTCAGGGAGTCCGGTAACAATAGCTTCATTGAAAATCTGGAGGCAGTTTCGCCAACACTTCGGATTGGGGGCAGGGTCGAGGGAAATGCCAATTCGGGAGAACCACAGATTTGAGCCAGGGAGGTGGGACAGAAGCTTTCGGAAATGGGAAGAGAAGGGGATTAAGACCCTAAAAGATTTGTTTCTTCGGGGTCGATTTGCAGGATTGAGGGAGCTGGAAGTGAAGTATGAGCTGGAGCAGGGAGAAGTGTTTAGATATATGCAGGTTTGGGACTTTACCAGGAAGGAGATACAGAGCTTCCCGGAGGAACCGGCCTCCACGTTGTTGGAGGAGGCGCTGGCGGCAAGGGGACTGGAGAAGGGGACTGTGTCAGCGGTATACGGAGCTATGTTGGAAAAGGATAAGGCACCACTGGAGGGGATCAAACAAAGTGGGAGGAAGAGTTGGGAGAGGTTATAGAGGAGGGGGTATGGTGTGAGGTGCTCCGGAGAGTGAATGCCTCCACCTCGTGTGCGAGGTTGGGGCTGATACAGCTGAAGGTGGTGTACAGGGCACACCTCACGAGGGTGAGGGTGAGCCGGTTCTTTGAAGGGGTAGAAGATGTGTGTGAGCGCTGCGGGGGGAGGGGGGGGGGGGGCTAATCACATTCATATGTTTTGGTCCTGTCCAAAGCTTGGGGAGTACGGGAAGGAGGTGTTTAGGGTAATTTCCAAGGTGGTGCATGTGAAGCTGGACCCGGGTTCCCGGGAGGCCATATTCGGGGTGTCGGACCAGCCAGGGTTGCAAACGGGTACAGAGGCAGATATCATAGCCTTCGCCTCGTTGATCGCCCGAAGGCGGATCCTGCTGGGATGGAAAGCGGCCTCTTCACCCTGTGCCCTGGCATGGCGAGGGGACTTGTTGGACTACTTGACCCTTGAGAAGGTTAAGTTTGAACTGTGGGGAAGCTCGGAGGGGTTGTACAAGTCATGGGCACTATTTATTATGCACTTTCAAGAACTGGATAACATCGAACATTAGTTGTGGGGGGATGGGTGGGTGGGTTGGTGGGAGGGGGGCTGTGTATGTTCAAGATGGCTAAGGGTAATCCCTGATTCCTTTTTTGTCATTTGTTTATGTTAACATGCGGGCTGATGTCTGGGCATGGTGGGAGGATGGGATTCTTGTTATTATTATGGGGTTTGAGATATTTATTGTTGGTTATTGGTTGTTGTTGATGGGTGTGAATTCGGGAGAAAAATTGTGGAAAAGGAGGAGAATAAAAATATTTTAAAAAAGGAAAATGGAGACAATGGTTTGAGACAGAGAGGTAGCAAGACAGAGAGAGAGAGAGAAAGGCAGACAGACAGGAAGAGGAGTAATGAGGAAGGTAGAGAGAGGTAAAGGAGCAAACAGGCACAGAGACATCAACAAAGAGAAGGGTTGCATGGTGGCACAGTGATTAGTACCGCTGCCAACGACGCTGAAGACCGGGTTCGCTCCTGGCTCCAGGTCACTGTTAGTGTGGAGTTTGCACATTCTCCCCGTGTCTCTGTGATCTCACCCCCACAACCCAAAGATGTGCAGGGTAGGTGGATTGGCCACACTAAATTGCCCTTAATTGAAAAAAATAATAATTGGGCGTAATGATATGCAATAACAGTGTATATAACAGTGTATATAGCCTCCAACCCGAGGTGGCATGGCAGAGGAACAGGACACTGGAACTGGACAGAGTCAGTCTTGATGAGAGTTACAGGAGCTGTTAGTAGCATGGTTAAAAGATCCACGGTTTGGTTAGCAATAGTTTAGTCTACCCACAGTGTATTCAACATTAAATAACTAGTCTTGAACTAGATGTTCTGTCGTACACTGATTCATTTATTATCATAGTACATGATCATAACATGGTACTAGGTGTGGTTTGAACGACACAGTCGTCAAAGATGAAACATTGCAACAAGAAAAATGTGATTCTTCAACTGGAACATCTAAAAGCTCCAAAACAGCTTCAACTTACTGGTAATGTGGATGGAATTTTTTGTGTGTTTAAGTAGCACTTCACACTGTCTGTCTCAGCTATTGGCTTGCAGGCACAGTCGAATGAGAGAAAAGTTGCCTTATTGCTCACCACAGCAGGCCAGTAGGCGATTGAAATATATAAAACATTTGCATATGAGCAAGAGGAAGACAGTAAGAAATTTGATGCTGTGATCAAAATATTTGAAGGGCATTGTACACCTAAAAAAAGATGAAACATATGAAAGGTACATTTTTTGAATGTGCACGCAGAAGACTGGCAAACCATTCGATAGTTTTCTCACTGATGTTAAGCTGAAAGCACAGACATGCAACGTCGCAATTCTGAAATCCTCCACGATAAGTGATCAAATTGTTTTTGGATTGCACGATACTAAGGTACAAGAACGTCTTTTATGGGAAAAGGAGCTCCAATTAGAAGATGCCGTAAATATTTGCCAGGCTAGTGAACTAGCTACACGACAAGTTAATATGTTTAACACAAGAAGCTTTGGCATGAAAATTGCAAGTGATGCAGTCACCATTGGTGTTGTGATGCACTTAGAAAAGAAACGTGGTCTCAGCAGCCATTCTAAACGGTCAGAACATACAGCTATTACATGTAAACAATGTGGTTATAAGCACCTACTAAGGCAATGTTCAGCCTTTGGCAAAATATGTGCAAAGTGCAAAGGGAGGAATAACTTTGCGAAACATTGTCGAATTAGAAAATTGATACAGGGCAGTTGATTAAAATGCTTGCCGACATTAATTTAAGTGACACATTTTTTGTTGGCCTGGTGTCGGATGAAGACACAGGAAATGAAGCCATACCAAATAAAATGCTGCCCACAAGTAGAAGGAGTGCTGAAAGTGATATTGCAGCAGTAACCAGGGACAATATAAGTTATGTTAAGACCAAGCAGCTAAAGCCGAGAATTCAAAATTAGCCGGTCTTACTTAAAGACTACAATGGTAAGAAGATTGACACTTTGGGTATGAGGGAATTATACATGCAAGTAAAAAACAAAGTGCACAAGCTGAAGTTTTCAATATGTTGCTGAAGGTCATGAACCATTATTGGGTGATGAAGAATGTGTGGCACTGGAATTGGTGTGAAGTGTCAATAGCACTGACTGTGCACTGAGTACATACAGTGGTTCAGTGGAGTCCATTGTACAGGCCTTTCTGGAAATATTCAATGGCTTTGGTGTCCTGCCTTTCACATATAAAATATAATTATGAGAGGATGCTCAACTGGTGATACACGCTCCTCGAAGAGTTCCAGCACCATTGCGTGACAGTCTCAAGGCAGAGTTGCACAGACAGTGACCCAAGCTGGGAATCCAAACTAGGACCCTGGAGCTGTGAAGCAACTGTGCTAACCACTGTGCTATCATGTTGCCCGCACGGCAGATGGAAGAAGATGGGCAAATGGAAGAAGATGGAAACAACTTGAAACCTGTGGCATATGCTTCGCGGTCAATGACGGAGTCTGAGTGAAGATATGCACAGATTGAAAAAGAATGCCTAGGACTAGTAGTTGGCTTGGAAAAATTCCATATGGCCAACCCACTTTTACTGTTGAGACAGGTCATTGGCCACTGGTTGCAATCATTAAAAAGAATCTCAACAAAATGTCTCCACGAATACAGCATCTCATGATGAAGTTTCAAAGATACGACTTTGAGTTGATATACCTACCTGGGAAACATAGTGGTAGCCGATGCTTTCTCCAGAGCTCCAACGCCACACAATGTCAGCTCAACTGGAGAAGATGTACTGGCTCACATAGACATGATCACTGATGCACTGCCAGTATCAGACGCAAAGTCAAAACAAATTGACGAAGAAACAGCAAAAGATGAGGTGTTGCAGAAGGTAATATAAAACCTTAACAATGGTTGGCCTAAAGATTCATGCACAAAGTATCATGAAATCAGATCTGAGCTAAGTGGAGTAAATGGACAACTATTAAGGCAAGAAAGAATTGTGATTCCGCAGTCTCTACGCAGCGATATGCTGAAATGAATTCATGAGGGTCACCTCGGGATTGAGAAGTGCAAACAGAGAGCCAGAGATACTGTGTATTGACCTAGTGTAAAAACGGATACACAAGACATGATGAAGAAATGTGAAACGTGTCAAAAGTTTTAGCATCGGCAAGCGAAAGAACCAATAAACATAGCTGAAATACCACCATCTCCGTGGCAAAAAGTTGGATGGATTTATTCTACCTCAATGGCAAGGAATATCTGATAGTCGTTGACTATTATTCGAATTTTCAAGAAATAGCCCTTCTGTCAAGTTCTTCGGCAATGCATACCAAAATGACCGTGTGATAATGCATACCAAAATGACCGTTGCAAAACATGGCATACCTAAAACTGTGGTGAGTGATAATGGTCCATGTCTTCATTGCATGAATAAAAAGTGTTTGCGATGCAATATGATTTTGAACACATTACTTCAAGTCCATTATACCCACAATCGAATGGTAAAGCAGAGAAGGGAGTTAGAGTAATAAAGCAGCTATTAAAAAAGGCTATGGGCAGCAAAACTGATCCATATCTAGCTCTATTGAGTTCTAGAACTTCACCTTTAAGTGGTTTGTCAGCTGCAGAGTTACTGATGAATTGCGAGCTATGTACCACATTGCCATTTCACTACAAAGACAAGGCAAAACAAAAACTTCAGATGTAAGCTGGAATCTCAGAAGCAAAAACAAGGTATACTGTGATAGAACAACCAGGAATCTTAAACCTTTGTTACCAAGCGATGTTGTAAGGATTGAGAATTCTGATGGACGGTCTAGAAACGTACTACAAGAGGCAGTTCCAAGATCATACACGATAATGGCAGAACAAGGACAGATTTTGAGAAGAAATCGTCGGGCACGATTGAAAATAAAAAAACCTGCTCAAGAACAGCAAGACAATGGTGTTAGTGAAGACTTCTATCAACCTGAACCAACACAAAAATTAGAAGAGTCAGACTTGAATATACAGAACGACATTCAAAACAGTGACACTACCTTATCAGATACATCGACAGATGTTCAAAGTAGTAACGGAGGTTCACCAAGCATACCAAGTTTGAGAAGATTGACAAGGAAGATAAAAAAAACCCAGAGTGGTTGAATCTGTGATTGGACAATAAAATTTGTGAATTGTATCAAATACATTCTTACTCATATCATGCATATTGTTTACAGAAATGATGGGCAGTATGTTTTAAAAATCTCAAGTAAAGGGTATGAAATGATATGCAGTAACAGTGTATATAAAACAGTGTATGTAGCAGTGTATGTCACAAGTGTATATAGCCTCCGACCGCTAGGTGTCATGCAAGAGGAACAGGACACTGGAACCAGACAGAGCCAGTCTTGGTGAGAGTTACAGGAGCTGTTAGTCGCATGGTTAAAGTATCCACAGTTTGGTTAGCAATAGTTTAGTTTACCCACAGTTTATTCAACATTAAATAACTAGTCTTGAACTAAATGTTCTGTCGTATACGGATTCATTTATTAGCCTAGTGCCTGATCATAACATGGGTACTCTAAATTAAAATAAAACTAAGAGAAAACAGAGGGAAAGATGGAGGGAAGGGGAGAGGTAGAAAGAAAGAGAGAGATTGAAAGAAGAGGAAGGGGTAAGAGGGGGAAAGAGGAGAGAGACAGAGACTGAGAAAGAGAAGAGGATGGAGAGACAGAGAGGAAGGAAGGGAGAGAGAGGGGGAGAGAGAGGGAAAGACAGAGCCAAAAAGAGGGAGAGGGTAGAGAGAGAGAGATATAGAGAGGGTGAGGGAGAGAGTGGAGGAAGGCGAGAGAGAGATGTTGAGGGAGTGAGAGAAATGGATTAATCGAAGTATTGCTGGATAAGGTCAGAATGAGAGAATGATGGGAGTGATGGATAAATGAATAGGGGGGGGGGGAATGCCCAACTGGAAGAACCGAAGGATGGAGAGAGTTAACGAGTGTTCAATGCAAGGAGATTGAGCGAGGAATGGAGTACAGCGGGATGAATGATTGGGGGAATTATGGTAGGGGAGGGAATAGAGGTATAGGCAATCCAGATAGTGACCCTGTTTCTGACATCACCTATTATTCTGTCTCACCTTCGCAACAGGACATGGGTTTGAAGATTCTGACGGACACAGAATATCAAAGTCCAATCGAATGTCGCCCCAGTGAGTAACGGTGTGGATTGGGATCAGCGTCCCTGGAAGGTTACACCCCGCCCTGAACGTACCTGCTCTCCTTCAAGCAGTGTCCCCTCTTGTCTTACTCCTTACCCCAGTGGGAACTGTTTCTCGCCCTTCGACTCTTTATAGAACCTCCCCCCTCGCTCGTTATTTCAATTGAATCTCCTCTCAACCTTCTCCGCAGGGAGAACAGTCCCAACCCTCTCCAAACCATTTTCATAATGGAGGTTCCTCATTCCTGGAACCATTCTCGTGAATCTTCTCTGCACTCTCTCTAATATCCTCACATCTTTCCCCCAGTGTGGCTCCCAGAACTGGACACGAGGCTCCAGCAGGAGCTGAACTGGTGTTTTATACACATTTAACATAACTTTCTCTCTCACAAAGTCTCTATCGCTCTCTGTTAATCACACAGTGCTTCCCTCTCTGTCACTCTCACTCTGTCTATCTCGCTCTGTGTCGCACTCACTGTTTCTCTCTCTGTCTCTCCCTCTCTCTCTGCCAACCTCACGATGTCTCCCTCTCTATCTCTCTGCCACTCTCACTATAAGTATTTCACTCTCTCCATCTCTCACTCTCACTATATCCATCTCTCTCTGTCCCTTACTCTCTGTCACTCTCACCATGTCTCTCCGTCACTCTCTCTCTATCATTCTCCCTATCTCTATCCCTCTCTACCTCTATCAATCTCACTGTGTCTACCTCTCACTGTCTCTGTGTGTGCCTCCCTCAATCTCTCAGTCAACCCCTCTCTGCCACTCTCACTGTCTATTTTCTCTCTGTCATTCCCACTCTCTATCTGCCACTCTCACTATGTCTCTCTGTCTCTCTCTCTCCCCCTCTGCCCCTCTCACTATGTCTTTCTCTCTGTCACTCTCACTATGTTTATTACTCTCTGTCACTCTCACTATATCTCTGTCTTTCTCACTATATCTCTCTCTATCTCTCCAACTATGTCTCTCCCTCTGTCTCTCTCTCTCACTGTCTCTGTCACTCTCAACCAAGTCTCTCTGTCTCTCTCACACTCACTACATCTCTCTCTCTCTGTCTCTCTCTCTGTGCCTCTCTCTCTGTGCCTCTCTCTCTCTCTGTGTCTCTCTCTCACCGTCTCTCTCTCTCTCACTGTATCTCTCTCTCTCTGTCACTTTTACCATACCTCTATGTCTTTCTCTCTGTCTCTCTCTCTCTCTCCGTCACTCTCACTATGTCTCTCTCTGCCACTCACTATGTCTCTCTCTTTGTCACTCTCACTATCTCTCTCTGTCACTCTCACTATGTCTCTCTCTCTTTCACTCTCACTATGTCTGTCTTTTTCACTCTCACTATGTCTCTCTCTCTTTCACTCTCACTATGTCTGTCTTTTTCACTCACTATGTCTCTCTCTCTGTCACTCTCACTATGTCTCTGTCTGTCACTCTCGCTATGACTGTCTCTCTGTCACTCTCACTATGTCTCTGTCACTCTCACTATGTCGCTCTCTGTCACTCTCACTATGTCTCTCTTTTTCACTCTCACTATGTCGCTCTCTGTCACTCTCACTATGTCTCTCTCTGTCACTCTCACTGTGTCTCTCTCTCTGTCACTCTCACTGTCTCTCTCTGTCTGTCACTCTCACTATGTCTCTCGCTCTCTCTCTCTCTCTGTCTCTCATTATGTCTCTCTCTCTCTGTCACTCTCACTTTGTCTCTCTCTCTCTCTCTGTCACTCTCACTATGTCTCCCTGTCTGTCTCACTATTTCACTCTCTCTCCGTCATTCTCACTATGTCTCTCTCTGTCACTCACTATGTCACTCTCACTATGACTGTCTCTCTACCACTCACACTACGTCTCTCTGTCACTCACATTATGTATCTCTCTCTGTCACTCTCACTATATATCTCTCTGTCACTCTCATTTTCTCTCTCTCTCTCTCTCTCTCTTTCCCTCCAACTATGTTTCTCTCTCTCGCTCTCTCTGTCTCTTTCTCTGTCTCTCTCTGTGTATATCTCCCTCTCTGTCTCTACATATCTCTCTTTACTCTCTCACTCTCACTATGTCCCTCTCTCTGTCACTCTCACTGTCTCTCTCTGTCACTCTCACTTTGTCTCTCTCTGTCTGTCACTCTCACTATTTCTCTCTCTCTCTCTGTCTGTCTCATTATGGCTCTCTCTCTGTCACCCTCACTTTGTGTCTCTCTGTCTCACTATTTCATTCTCTCTCTGTCACTCTCACTATGACTGTCTCTTTGTCACTCTCCCTATGTCTCTCTCTGTCACTCTCAATGTCTCTCTCTGTCTGTCACTCTCACTATGTCTCTCTCTGTCACTCTCAATGTCTCTCTCTGTCTGACACTCTCACTATGTCTCTCTCTCTGTCTCTCATTATGTCTCTCTCTCCGTCACTCTCACTTTGTCTCTCTCTCTCTTTGTCACTCTCACTGTTTCTCTCTCTCTGTCACTCTCACTATGTCACTTTCACTATGACTGTCTCTCTACCACTCACACTATGTCTCTCTGTCACTCACATTATGTATCTCTCTCTGTCAGTCACACTATGTAACTCTCTTTCACTCTCACTTTGTCTCTCTCTCTTTCTCTCTCAATCTCTTTCCCTCCAATTATGTCTCTCTCTCTCTCGCTCTGTCCCTTTCTCGGAGTGAGACTGTGTCCTGGGGTACGTCGGGGAACTCCACGTAGGCATACTGAGGGTTGGCGTGGAGAAGGCGTACTTTGTCCACCAGGGGTTCCGCCTTGTGTTGCCGGACATGCCTACGTAGAAGGACTGGGCCCGGAGTCGTGAGCCAAGTCGGGAGCGACACCCCGGATGTAGACTTCCTAGGGAAGGCAAAAACACGTTCATGGGGTGTACTGTTAGTTGCGGTGCACAGTAGTAACCTAATGGAATGGAGCGCATCAGGGAGGACCTGCTGCCAGCGAGTGGCTGGGAGGTTCCCGGACCGTAGGGCCAGCTGGACGGCCCTCCATACCGTCCCGTTCTCCCTCTCTACCTGTCCGTTTCCCCGGGGGTTGTAGCTGGTCGTCCTGCTGGAGGCGATACCTCTGCTGAGCAGGAAATGACGCAGCTCATCGCTCATGAACGAGGATCCCCTGTCACTGTGGATGTAGTCGGGGAAACCGAACAGAGCGAAAATGGAATCCAGGGCCTTGATGACGGTGGCAGACGTCATATCCGGGCATGGGATGGCGTAGGGGAACCTAGAAAATTAATTGACCACACTAAGGATGTAGGTGTTGCGGTCGGTGGAGGGGAGGGACCCTTTGAAGTCCACGCTGAGGCGTTCAAAGGGGCGGGACGCTTTCACCAGGCGCGCGCGATCTGGCCGGTAGAACTGCGGCTTGCACTCGGCACAGACCTGGCAGTCTCTGGTGACTGTCCGTACTTCCTCGACGGAGTAGGGCAGATTGCGGGCTTTGATCAGATAGTACAAGCGAGTGACCTCCGGATGGCAAAGGCTGTCGTGCAAGGCACGGAGCTGGTTCACTTGTGCGCTGGCACATGTACCTCGGGAGAGGGCGTCTGGCGGCTCGTTGAGCTTGACGGGGCGATACAAGATCTCGTAGTTAAAGGTGGAGAGCTCGATTCTCCACCGCAAGATTTTCTCATTATTGATCTTGCCCCGCTGCGTGTTGTTGAACATGAAGGCTACCGACCGTTGGTCAGTGAGGAGAGTGAATCTCCTGCCGGCCAGGTAATGCCTCCAGTACCGCACCACTTCAACGATTGCCTGGGCCTCCTTTTCAACAGAGGAATGTCGAATTTCGGAGGCGTGGAGGGTGCGTGAAAAGAATGCCTGCCTGATTCAGCGTGGCGGCAAGGGCGACACCTGACGCGTCGCTTTCTACTTGGAAAGGCAGTGTCTCATCCACTGCATGCATCCCGGCCTTGGCTATGTCAGATCGAATGCGGGCGAAGGCCTGTTGTGCCTCGGCCGTGAGGGGATAATGTGTGGACTGGATAAGTGGGCGGGCCTTGTCCGCGTATTGTGGGACCCACTGGGCGTAATAAGAAAAGAACCCCAGGCAGTGTTTGAGGGCCTTGGGGCAGTGGGGGAGTGGAAGCTCCATGAGAGGGCGCATGCGGTCGGGGTCGGGCCCCAGTTGTCCGTTTTGGACTACGTAGCCGAGGATGGCTAAGTGGCCTGTGCGGAACAAGCACTTCTCCTTGTAGGTGAGATTAAGGAGAGATGCGGTGTGGAGGAATTTAGAAAGGTTGGCATCATGGTCCTGCTGGTCATGGCCGCTGATGGTGACATTGTCGAGGTACGGGAAGGTGGCCTGCAGTCCCTACCGGTCAACCATATGGTCCATTTCTCATTGGAATACCGAGACTCCATTCGTGACGCTGAAGGGAACCCAAAGAAATTGGTACAGATGACCATCTGCCTCAAAATCAGTGTAGGGACGGACCGATTTATGGATGGGGAGCTGGTGGTAGGCGGATTTCAGGTCAATGTAGAGAAGACCCGGTACTGTGCAATCTGATTGACCATATCAGAAATGCGGGGGAGGGGGTACGCGTCGAGCTGCGTGTACCGGTTGATTGTCTGGCTGTTGTCCATGACCATCCTGTGCTTCTCCCCGGTCTTAACCACTACCACCTGGACTCTCCAAGGGCTGTTGCTGGCCTCGATGATACCCTCCCGAAGCTGCCACTGGACTTCGGACCTGATGAAGGCCTTGTCCTGGGTGCTGTACTATCTGCTCCTGGTGGCGACGGGATTGCAATCTGCAGTCAGATTGGCAAAGAGGGAGGGAGGCTCGACCTTGAGGGTCGCGAGGTCGCAAACGGTGAGGGGAGGTAGGGGTCCGCCGAATTTGAGGGTGAGGCTCTGGAGATTGCACTGGAAATCCAGGCCTAGTAAGAGTGACGCGCAGAGGTTGGGGAGAATGTCCAGACGGAAACGGTCGAATTCCATACCCTGTACAGTAAGTTTAACCAGGCAGAAACCCCGGATCGGGACAGAGTGGGAACCGGAGGCAAGAGAGATCTGCCGGTTGGCGGGATGGACCGCAAGGGAATAGCGCCTTACCGTGTCCGGGTGGACGAAGCTCTCGGTGCACCCGGAGTCGATGAGGCAGGAGGTCACGTGGTCGTTGACCAGCACCGTTGTGGAAGAGGGTGCCAGGTTGCGAGGACGCGACTGGTCGAGCGTAACGGAGGCGAGTAGCGGGCGATCAGCAGTCGAGTCAGATGAGTCCGACGAGGAGCGGTAGCGACCCGTGTCCCGTGGCCCTGTCCCGGGTGGAGGACAAAATGGCGGCGTCTGTAGTACCTGTGTGGGAGAAAATGGCGGCGGACAAAATGGCGGTGCCCATGGAGCGCACGTTGTGGGGTCGGGACAAGATGGCGGCGCCCATGGAACGCACATGGTGGTGGGGGATGAAGATGGCGGCGCCCATGGAGCGCACGTTGCGGGGGCGCCGAACGATGGCGGTGCCCACTGATCGCACGTAGGGTCGGGGGAAGCGGACGGCAGGGCCTATTGTGCGATCGGCTGAGGCGAGAGGGGGCGCGATAGCGGCAACCGTCCACGACTGACACACCGCTGCAAAGTGGCCTTTCTTGCCACAAGCTTTGCAGGTCGAGGTGCAGGCTGGGCAGCGTTGGCGTGGGTGCTTCTGCTGACCGCAGAAGTAACAGCGGGGACCCCCAGGGAGCGCGGTGCGGCGAGAAGTTCAGGCGTAGTGCGCAGGGGCGGCTGCTGGGGGAGCCGGTTGCGGGGTCCACTAGGGTAGGACGGGTGGGCCTGGGGGGCCATTTGCAAGGTCCACGTGGGGTAGGACGGTGGGCCGAGTGGCTAGCGGAGTAAGATCGCGCACTACGGGAGGCGGCTGTCATGGAAAGCGCCAGAGTCTTTGTGGCCGCGAGGTCAAGGGCGGCCCCTTCCAGCAGTCATTGCCGGATGGGGTCCGATGCAGTGCCTGGAACAAAGGCATCGCCCATGAGTAAATCAGAGTGTTCTGTGGCTGTGAGGGCCCGGCAGTCGCAGTCTCGTACCAGAGGTATAAGGGACCTCCAGAAGTCCTCAGTCGACTCACCCGGCTGCTGGACGCAGGTAGAGAGTAGATGTCTCGCAAACAGGGTGTTCGTTGACTGTGCATAGTTCTCCTTGAGTAGTTCCATAGCTCTGGTGTAGTCAGGCGCATCTCGAATTAGCGGAAAGACACTGGAGCTAAGTCTTGAGTACAGGAGTTGTTTTTTTTGAGCCTCCGTCGGGAGAGGGTCCGCTGAAGAGATGTAGGCCTCGAAGACTGCAAGCCTGTGAACTAAGTCATTCCTGGCGTGAGGCGACTGGCGGATTCAGCTGCAGACAGTCAGGCTTGATCCTCATGTCCATGGTGTACGGAAAATCACACAGCAATAAATTGTGACGCTAACAATTGCACTCAAAGACGAGAGACATGTACAATCGAGGCTTTATTGCTGTGTGATGCTATTCCTCCGGCTGCAACTGTAGAATAGGATCTGAGTGACTCACACGCATATTTATACACAAGCTCCCTGTGGGCGGAGCTAGCCGGCAGGGGCTTACCGGAGGAACCTGTATTACAGGTACGGTCAGACAACCCCCTACTGCAAGTACGCATATCTACAGTGGTTATCTCTCTGTCTCTCTCTCTGTATATCTCCCTCTCTCTGTCTCTACATCTCTCTCTCTCTTTCTCTCTCTCTATGGCTCTCGCTCTCTATCACTCTCTCACTATGTCTCTCTCCTTGTCTCTCTCTTTGTCTCTTTCTCTGTCTCTCTCTCTCTCTCTGACTCACTGTCTATCTCTCTCTGTCTCTCTCACTGTCTCTCCTGCTCTCTTTCTGTCTCTCCCTCTCTCTTTCTTTCTCTCTGTCTGTCTGTCTCTCTCTCCCTCTGCCTGTCTCACACTCTCTGTCTCTCTCTCTGTCTCTCCCTCTGTCACTCTCACTATGTCTCTCTGTCACTCTCACTATGTCGATCTCTGTCTCTCTCACTATTTCACTCTCTCTGTCATTCTCACTATGTCACTCTCTGTCACTCTCACTATGTCACTCTCACTATGTCTCTCTCTCTCTCGCTGTCTCTTTCTCTGTCTCTCTCTCTCTATATCGCCCTCTCTCTGTCTCTACATCTCTCTTTCTCTCTCTCCTTCTCTCTCTCTGGCTCTCACTCTCTGTCACTCTCTCACTGTCTTTCTATCCCTGTCTCACTCTCTGTCTCTTTCTCTCTCTCTCTCTCTGACTCACTCTGTCTGTCTTTCTCTGTCTCTCCCTCTCTCTTTCTCTCTCTCTCTTTCTGTCTCTTTGTCTGTCTGTCTCTCGCTCCCTCTGCCTGTCTCGCACTCTCCGTCTCTCTCTGTCTCTCTCTGTCATTCTCACTATTTCTCTCTCTGTCACTATGTCCCTCTCTGTATGTCTCTCCCTCTGCCTATTTCCCTCTCTGTCACACTCACTGTTTCTCGCTGTCTCTCTCTCTCTCTCACTCACTGTCTCTCTCCTTGTCTCTCTCTCTCTGTCTCTCACTGTCTCTCTCTCTCTGTATGGCTCTCTTTCTTTCTGTCTCTCTCCATCTGTCTCTCTTTCTCTCTCTCTCTCTCTCTGCCTGTCTTCGCACTCTGACCCACTCTCTTGTGGTGATATGATTTTGTTGTAATATACCGACTGACCACTAGGATTCTCATCAGTATTTTAGTGAATGTTAGAGTCTGGTGACCTGAGACTAACCAGGGAGCTGGAAGAGAGAGGTTGTTTGTGTTTGATCATACTCTTATTCATCTGTTGTTTTGTCTGTAGTTGACCCTCGGTTAATAGAACATAGAACATAGAACATAGATGTCAAGAAATTGTTTATAGCTTTAGCTAAAAGTGTTCTTGTAATATAAATCAGGCCATCTGACAAGAACACTACATGGTAGCGGGACTGGATGGTATTAAACACTGAGAAAAAACTGTCAGCCTGCCACAAGGTCCACGGAGATTTGAAGACTTTGCAGACTGCCAAAATTACAACATGTAGTTGTTGAACCCACCAATGAATCTCAGATTTCATGGTAATGTGGACAGCAACTGGCGTGTGTTTAAACAGCAGACTAATCTGTTTCTTACTGCAGTAAATTTCACTGATAAATCAGATTCGCTTAAGGTAGCGATGCTCCCCACAGTGGCAGGGCCCGAATCAATTGATGTGTTTAATACTTTTAAATTTGCAAACGATGGGGGGACTTCCGGTGTGCACCAGAGAGTAAGTGCACACAAAAGGCAGCTCCTGCCCAAGGTTACAGAAAAGAGCTCTTTTTTAAGCAATAGGGGGTGGAAATTTTATGAAAAAGCATAGGTGAATGTTGGAGGAGTACTTTCCCCCAGGAATGGTATGTTTCTTGGTTACCAGACCCGTAGAAGCAGTGAAAGATTTGGCTGGAGCTACAGGAGAGAGACAAAAGCCTCTTCCAGCATGTAGGTGGGGGAAGGGCGAGTTTAAAGGCTTCAAGATGACCCGAGGGCCTTTATGAAAGCTGAATTCTAACAGCAGAGGGAACAATTGGGAAAATATCTCACCAAGGGCTCTTTTAAGGGCCCACAACGGCGCTGATTTGATTTTTCCCCGGGTGGGAATGCAGCCTCTGTGCTTGGCAGCCGGTGGATGGGCTGGACTAGAAGTGGAGCGACCAGAAAATCAACTTTGCAGCAGAAGAAGGTGCGCGGAAAAAAGGACAAGATAGCGGCGGGCAGGGAACCGGCAGCGTGGCAGCAGTGGGCGATGGAGCAGCAGGAGCTGCTGCTGCGCTCCTTCCAGCAACTAAAAGCTGAGATCATGGAGCCGTTGAGGGCATCGCTGGACAGGCTCGGGGCGACTCAGACGGCTCAGGCTGCGGAGATTCGGGAGCTGCAGCAGAAGGCTTCGGAGAACTCCTCGGCCTGGCGGTGAACGTGGAGTCGCACGAGGCTCTTCACAAGGAATGGTTGGCAAGGATGGAGGAGATGGAGAACCGCTCCCGCCGGAAGAATCTGCGGATTTTGGGCCTCCCGTAGGGGCTGGAAGGTTCAGATTTGGGGGCCTACGTGGTCCTGATGCTGAACTCGCTGATGGGCGCGGGGTCGTTCCGGGGACCCCTGGAGCTGGAGAGTGCCCATCGGGTGCGGCTGCGGAAGCCCGGGCTGAACGGGCCACCCAGGGCGGTGCTGGTCCGATTGCAACGCTTGGTCGACCGTGAGTGTGTGCTTCGTTGGGCGAAGAGGGAGAGGAGTAAGTGGGAGAATACGGAGATCAGGATCTACCAGGACTGGAGTGCGGAGGTGGCGAAGAGAAGGGCTGGGTTTAACCGGGCGAAGGCAGTGCTCCACAAGAAGGTGGTCAAGTTTGGCCTGTTACAGCCGGCACGCCTGTGGGTCACTTATAAAGACTGCCAGCTTTATTTTGACTCCCCGGAGGAGGCCTGGACTTTTGTCCAGGCAGAGAAGCTGGACTTGAACTGTGGACTGGGGGCTGGGGAACGTTGTACGCAGCCCAGAGGCTTTGTCCTCCTTGATATCCTTTTGCTCTTTTTGGTTCTATTGGACGATGTTTTTTGTTTTTGCTGTCTTGCCTTTTCGTTTCTGCTTTTTGGGACTGTTATATGTTTACTTTGGTTTTTTATCATGTTGGGATTTTTATTATTTCACTGGTTGCGGGTTTGGGTGGGGTCCGTGGCCCTGTTGGGTCATGTGCCTGTCTTCCCGCATTTTGGGTCGGGGGGCGGGGCTTGGGATGGGGGCGCGGGCCTCTTTCCCACGCTGGAGAAGCAGGGGGCAGGGTCGGCATTGGGGGAATGGTTGGGGGACACTGGGGAGGGTAATTGGGGTGGCGGGAGCATCCGGGGTCAGCAGGAGTCGGCTGACTTACGGAAGTACAATGACCGGAGTTACGCAGCTAGGGTGGGCCCTAGCTTGTGGGGGGGGGGGGGGGGGGGGGGGGCTTGGGTGGGGGGGGGGGGGGTAGAGGGGGGATACCATGTTGCTGCTGGAATGGCCAAGAAGGAGCTGGAGCGTGCAGAGGGGGTCGGGATGGGGGTCTGTCGCTGTGGGGAACGGGCTGAGCGGGGGGCCGCGGGCACATGATGGGTGATGGCTAGTCGACGGGGGAGGGGGGCAGGTGGCCCTCCGATCCGGCTGGTCACCTGGAATGTGAGGGGACTGAATGGGCTGGTCAAACGGTCCCGCCTGTTCGCGCACCTGAGATGGCTGAAGGCGGACGTGGCTATGCTTCAGGAGACGCACCTGAAGGTGGCGGATCAGGTTAGGTTGAGGAAGGGGTAGGTGGGCCAAGTGTTTCATTTGGGGCTGGATGCAAAAAACCGGGGGGTGGCGATCCTTGTGGGGAAGAGGGTGTCGTTTGAGGCATCGAGTGTGGTGGCAGACAGCGGCGGGAGGTACGTGATGGTGAGCGGCAAGCTGCAAGGGGAGCGGGTGGTGCTGGTCAATGTATACGCTCCGAATTGGGATGATGCGGGTTTCATGCGGCGTATGTTGGGCCGGATTCCAGATTTGGAGGTGGGGGGCCTGACAATGGGGGGGGGATTTCAACATGATCCAGTTCCAGGACGGGTAGGAGACCTGCGGCGGCTAAGGTGCTGAGGGGGTTTATGGACCAGATGGGAGGGGTGGATCCTTGGAGGTTCGCGAGGCCAAGTGCCAGGGAATTTTCATATTTCTCCCATGCGCATAAGGCTTACTCCCGGATCGATTTCTTTGTGCGATAGCCATTTCTGACCATGTCCCGCATTGGGTGGACCTCGAGCTGGGGGAGGAGAGGGACCAGCGCCCGTTGTGGCGCTTGGAGGTGGGGCTGCTGGCGGACGAGGATGTGAGGGGGCGGGTTCGAGGATGCATCGAGAGGTACCTGGAGGCCAACGATAATGGGGAGGTCTGGGAGGCACTGAAGGCGGTGGTTCGGGGTTGATCAATGGAGTTGATCTCCATTTGGGCCCACAGGGAGAGAGGGGAGCAGAGAGAAAGGGAGAGATTGGTGGGAGAGATGGTGAGGGTGGACAGGAGGTACGCGGAGGCCCTGGAGGAGGGATTTCTGAGGGAGCGGCGCAGCCTTCGGGCTGAGTTCGACTTGTTGACCACCAGAAAGGCGGAGGCTCAATGGAGAAAGGCTCAGGGTGCGGTGTACGAGTATGGGGAGAAGGCGAGCAGGATGCTGGCACACCAGCTCCGTAAGCGGGATGCGGCTAGGGAGATTGGTGGAGTTAAGGACCGGGGAGGAAATGTGGTGCAGAGGGGGGTAGACATTAATGGGGTCTTCAGGGACTTTTATGAGAGACTATATCGGTCCGAACCTCCGGCGGAGAAGGGGGAGATGGGGCGCTTTTTGGACTGGCTGAGATTCCCGAGGGTGGAGGAGGGACGGGTGGAGGGTCTGGGGGCACCAGTTGAGCTTGAGGGGCTGGTTAAAGGGATAGGGAACATGCAGTCGAGTAAGGCGCCGGGGCCGGATGAGTTCCCGGTTGAATTTTACAAGGCGTATGCAGACTTGCTGGGCCCCCTGTTGGTTAGGACCTTCAATGGCGAGGGGGGGCCTTGCCCTTGCCCTTGCCCTTGACGATGTCTCGGGCGCTGATCTCCTTGATCCTTAAGCGAGACAAGGTTCCCCTGCAGTGTGGGTCATACAGGCCCATCTCACTCCTGAATGTGGACGCCAGGTTGTTGGCAAAGATCTTAGCCACGAGGATAGAGGATTGTGTGCCGCAGGTTATCTACGAGGATCAAACGGGGTTTGTGAAGGGGAGGCAGCTGAACAGTAATATACGGAGGCTCTTGAACGTTATTATGATGCCGGCGGTGGAAGGGGAGGCGGAGATAGTGGTGGCACTAGATGCGGAGAAGGCCTTTGATAGGGTCGAGTGGGGGTACTTGTGGGGGGTGCTGGAAAGGTTCGGGTTTGGGGAGGGGTTTGTCAGTTGGGTGAGGCTGTTGTATGAGGCCCCGATGGCGAGTGTGGCCACGAATAAGAGGAGGTTGGAGTATTTTCGACTACACCGAGGGACGAGGCAGGGGTGTCCCCTGTCCCCCCTACTTTTTGCGCTGGCAATTGAACCCCTGGCTCTGGCGCTGAGGGAGTCGGGGGTTTGGAGGGGGCTGGTCCGGGGTGGGGAGGAGCACCAAGTGTCGCTCTCTGCGGACGACCTATTGTTGTATGTGACGGACCCGGTGGGGGGAATGCTGGTGGTGATAGGGATTCTCTGGGATTTGGGATTTCTCAGGGTATAAGCTTAACTTTGGGAAAAGCGAGCTGTTTGTGGTACTCCCGGGGGACCAGGAGGGGGGGATTGGGAGGCTTCCACTGAAAAGGGCGGAGAGGAGCTTCAGGTACTTGGGGGTTCAGGTGGCCAGGAGCTGGGGGCCTTGCATAAGCTAAATCTCACAAAGCTGGTGGAGCAAATGGAGGAGGAGTTTAAGAGATGGGACATGCTGCCGCTGTCTTTGGGTAGGGTGCAGTCAGTCAAGATGACGGTGCCCCCGAGGTTTCTGTTCCTGTTCCAGTGCCTCCCCATCCTTATCCCGAAGGCCTTTTTCAGGCGGGTTAACAGGAGCATTACGGAGTTTGTGTGGGCACACGGGACTCCAAGGGTGAGACGGGTGTTCTTGGAGCGGGGCAGGGATGGGGGTGGGGCTGGCGTTACCCAACCTCTCTGGGTATTATTGGGCTGCCAACGCAGCGATGGTGCGTAAGTGGGTAATAGACGGGGAGGTGGAAGTATGGAAGAGGATGGAGATGGCATCCTGTGTGGGCACGAGCCTGGACGTGCTGGTAACTGCGCCGCTGCCGCTCCCTCCGACGAGGTATACCACGAGCCCGGTGGTGGCAGCTACCCTCAAGATTTGAGGGCAATGGAGGCGGCACGGGGGGGGGGGGGGGGGGGGGGGGCTCGATGGGGTCCCCGATACAGGGGAACCACCGGTTTGTTCCGGGGAGAATTGATGGCGGGTTCCTGAGTTGGCACAGGGCAGGTGTCAGGAGGCTGGGGGTCCTGTTCATAGACGGGAAGTTTGCGAGCCTGGGTGAGCTGGAGGGGAATTTTGGGCTTCCCCTGGGGAACACCTTTAGGTACATGCAAGTAAGGGCGTTTGTCAGGCGGCAGGTGGCAAGGTTCCCTCTGCTGCCGCCGCGTGGGGTTTCAGGACAGGGTGCTCTCGGGGGTATGGGTTGGAGAGGGGAGGATCTCGGAAGTGTACCAGGTGATGCAGGAGGTAGACGAGGCCTCGGTGGAGGAGCTGAAAGATAAATGGGAGGAGGAGCTGGGTGAGGAGATTGAGGCGGGGACGTGGGCGGATGCCCTAGAAAGGGTGAACTCCTCCTCTTCGTGTGCGATGCTTTGCCTCGTACAGTTTAAGGTACTGCATAGGGCTCATATGACCGGGACAACGATGAGTCGGTTTTGTGGGACCGAGGACAGTTGTATTAGGTGCTCAGGGAGCCCAGCAAATCATGCCCATATGTTTTGGGCATGCCCAGCGCTGGGGGAATTTTGGAAGGGTGTAGCAAGAACGGTATCGAGGGTGGTAGGATCCAGGGTCAATCCAGGCTGGGGACTCGCAATATTTGGGGTTGCAGTGGAGCCGGGAGTGCAGGAGGTGAAAGAGGCCGGTGTTCTGGCCTTTGCGTCCCTAGTAGCCCGGCGGAGGATTCTTCTTCAGTGGAGGGATGCGAGGCCCCCAAGCGTGGAGACCTGGGTCATCAATATGGCAGGGTTTATTAAATTGGAGAGGGTGAAATTTGCCCTAAGGTGGTCAGTGCAGGGGTTTTTCAGGAGATGGCAACCATTCCTAGCTCTCCTGGCAGAACGGTAAAAACAAAAGGTCAGCAGCAGCAGCAACCCGGGGGTGGGGAGGGGGGGTTGTCTCTTTGTTTTTGTTTTGGGTTGAATATCTGTTTTTTGCCAACGACGGGCGTTAATTTATTGTTTCTCTTTTTTATATACGGGGGGGGGGTCTGTTCTTTTTGTTCTTAGAATTTTCTGTTATTGTTTTCTTTTTTGTAAAAATTTTAATAAAAATTATTTAAAAACAAAAAAAATTTGCAAACGATGAAGATAGTAAAAATTAAAAAAAGCAATCAAAGATTTCAGTCGATCATTTCATCACTGATTTAAAGTTAAAAGCTAAAACCTGTAATTTTTCTGTGGTGGAATGTTGCATGATTCGGGACCAGATTGTGTTTGGTGTGAATGAAAATTAGCTGAGGGAACGGTTGCTGCCCTTTTTACAAAAAGGCGGTGATAGGTCTGTACTTTGGTTAATATATCTTGTGTGTCACGGCACTTATATGTTACTCGACAGATCTTGAAACTGAGCTTCATGCATGAAATAAATTGTCTTTTATTCAGTTAGTTTCAGATGTCTCTTGATCAGGTCAGTTTGCTTGCAAATACAGAGCTTTTTAAAGTTCGTTTTGTCCAAGCAAATACAGAGTACTGAGTTGAATTCAATACCAATTACAGCTTTGATGATTTCTTCTAATTGAATACACAATACAGAAATGTTGAAAATGAACAAAATGGCGGCTCAAAGCGAAAGTGCAGAAAGTAGCTTCAGAAATTAAGTAAGGTGATTCCGGAATATTTGCTCATAATCGGCACCTATTTTTGAGGTGTTTGCTATTGCTAATGTTCTGTCCCCTTTCTGTCTATGATTGGGTTAAAGTAATTACAGTTAATTCAATTGGATTGAAATGTCTGTCCATCTAATTTTAATATGGGGCAATTGAAATACTTCTTTCTCATGAAGCCTTATCCGTTGTCATGAAAACTGTTTCTGGTAATATAGCCCAGAAACTTAAATTAACAAAATGTGTCCTTGCTCTGTCTGGCCTCATTATCTTGATGTTTCTCAGGGGATTCAGCATTTTTACTGTCATGCTTGAAATGTGGATTTTTTAACATACCATTTTAAGAAGCCATTTTAAATCTTGGGTCATTTATTCCTTTAAACTTGTTGTCTACTAAAGAGGTAGATTCTATCGGGCAGGAAACTTTAAAAAAAGGCAGGGAAAGTTCCCGCAACTCCTTGCACACCAAAAAACAGGTTAAAGATCAGGACAAAGTATTTCTGTGTAAAAGATGTTGTCAAAGGCACAGATTAAGGCAGTGTCCAGCATTTGGCAAATTTTGTTCCAGATGCAAAGGAAAAAAAATCAGTTTGCTTAGAATCATTACTCTAAACTCAACCCCAGTTCAGAATTTGGTCGCGTGCAGTTGGTATCTGGCATCCACAAAGGATTGGATCAACACTCTAACGATCCTGAGAACATTATCAGCAAATTCAGCGATGTGTTTTGGTGCACTACCATTCACCTACAGGGTGCAACTCAAAGAAGATGCAAAACCTGTGATCCAGGCACCAAGAAGAGTACCTGCACCTCTTCGGGATTGTCTCAAAAAGGAGCTAGACAGAAGAATGGCAAATTTAAAAGTAATCAGAAAGATGGAAGAACTTACTTGGTTGTGCAAACTCCATGGTTTGTGTAAAGAAAAAGAATGGTGATATTTGCATATGTATGAATCCCAAAGATCTTAACGAGAATAACAGAAGAGAACAGTACCAAATACCAAAGCGTGAGGAAATCACACCCAAGATGCCTGGTGCACAATTCTTTACGAAACTTGACACATCTCAAGGTTTCTGGCAACTAAAGCCAGAGGAACAAATCAAAGTACTGCACTTTTAATAAGCTATTTTGACGGTATTGCTTTCTGAGAATGCCGTTTGACACAATTTCGTCATCAGAAATTTTTCACCATGCCATGGAGCACATAATTGAAGGTGTGCGTGGATGACATGATCGTTTGGGGCTCAACCATAGAAGAGTATAATACGAGGTTCCTTAAAGTTCTAATGACCGTCAGGAGAAATGGGCTGAAGCTCAACAAGCAGAAGTGCTAATTTGGAGTAACTGAGGTCACATCCTAGGTGACAAGCTCTCATCACATGGCATTGAACCTGATGAGGACAAAATCCAAGCAATTCTAAACCTGCCAAAACCACACGACATTGTACTTAAAGAAGTCTCACCTTGCTCCTGTACAGACTGAGGAACGGTTAGTTTTCAGAAGAAATTGTCGCGCACTCTTGAAAACCAGAGATTTTCACAACAACGTGATGGATGACAACTCTACATCAGAATCAACTGTCAGATAGTTCAGTAGTTCCTGAACATGAAAAAAAATTAATACTGTTAGACTCATGGGCTCATGATATCACATGTAAGTATACTGATGATAATGTATTAATTTATTCTTTCAAAGGAAAGGGGATGTAGTGATATCATGATTGTGGCGTAGTTCACCGACTGACCACTGGAGTCTCACTAATATATAAGTGAATGTTAAAGTCAGCTGACCTCGGACTAGCTGTATGGAGCTGAAGAGATGGGTTGCTTGTATATGATTTTACTGTTATTAATCTATTATTTTGTGTATAGTTTACCCACAGTTTATGTTAATAAATCATTTATAGCTTTACGTGAAAGCTGTAATAAATCAGGCCATCCAACAAGAATATAACATTTCTGTCTCTCCTTGTCTGTCTCTCTCTATCTCTATTTATCTCTCTACTTCTGACTCTCTCCCTGTCTTGCTCTGTTTCTCTTTCTATCTCTCCCTATCTGTCAATTTCTCTCTTTCTCTGTCTCTCTCTATCTCTCTGTGTCTCTGAGTCTCTCTCTGTTTTCTCTATCTGTCTCTTCCTCTGTCTCTTTTTCTCTGTTTCTCTTTCTTTCTCACTGTCTCTCTCACTATCTCTCTCTGTCTCCCTCTATCTCTCTCTCTGCCTTTCTCTGTCTCTCTTTATGTCTCTGTCTCTCTCTATATCTCTGTCTGTCTCTCTCTCTCCCTCTGTCTCCCCCTCTCTCTCATTCTCCACTCTCTGTCTCCCCCTCTCTCATTCTCTCTCTCTTTCTCCCCATCTCGCTCTGTCCCATTCTGTCTGTTTCTTTCTCTCCTTCCCTGACTCTATAGCTCTCTCTCTCTCGCTCTTTGTCTTCCTCTCTCTCTGTCTCCCTCTCTCTCTCTGTCTCCCTCTCTCTCTCTCTCTCTCTCTCTCTCCCCCTCTCTCTCTGCCTCCCTCTCTCTCTCTCTGTCTCCCCCAATCTCTCTGTCTCCCTCTCTCTCTGTATCCCTCTCTCTGGGCTCGATCTCTGGAAAGATTTCCAAGTGTTGTACGAGCGGGATTTTCTGAGAGTTTCTTGGCACTCAGCCCGCGAGGCCAGCAATACAATTCAACAATAATTGGTCCATTTAACAAGGCCTCCTGGGTTTCTTACAGCAAATGAAGGCTCACCAGCTGATTTGCCGGGACCGTGCTTGCCAGCCCTCCGCTAACAAGGTCGAGCGTCATTTTTCTTCTGTAAATTTAGAGAGATGTCCTGTTCCCTGAGTGTCCTGGAAGGTGAGCCATAAGGAAGCCAGTGGGGCCTGGGATGTGATGGCGGCCGCTGTGAGTACTGGGAGTGTGACCAGGAGGACCGGCACCCAGTGCAGGAAGGAGGTCAATGACCTACACCGGGCAACACGAGTGAGTAGACACCCCCACCTGGGGAACATCCACCCCCGACTCCGAGGAGAACACCTCGGAGGAGAGCTCCGAGGATGCCACCTTAATAGTCGTGGCATAGCTGTCAACCCCACCCTCCACCAGCGCAGATACACATATCTCAGTGGGAAATGTTAGTGGACAGGCTTCTGGGGCACAATCTGGTGAGCATCACACTGCAGCTGATGTACAGCAGTTAGAGGGCTACTGGATCCCAGGACCCAGCTGGGTCCCAGCCTGATGCTGAGCCTGTGGTACAGAGTTACCTGGAACTGATGGAGACGATGGGGAGCAGCCAGGACATTCAGTGGGAAATGTCAGTGTCACTCCGGCATGTCCATTGCAGCTTGGAGGAGTCCCAGAGGCCAAGGGTGCAGAGATGGTGCCGGCAATGCACTGCACTGAGGCCAACACTGCCAGGGTGGCGACCGCAGTGGACAGCCTGGTGCACACGTGGGCATCATTAGTGAAGGTGTCCATGGCATCGCAGTCGATGACGGCCATGGTTGAGGGTCTCGACAGAATATCCGACTCAGTGGGGGATATCACCCAGCACCTGGCCGACCTTGGTGAGCTTCTGCGGGATATACCCCATTCTCAGATGGGCAAGGCCGAGGTGCTGCGGAGCTTTACCCAGTCCAGGTGGACATGGCTGACGGCTACAGAGCATGTCTCAGTCACTGAAGGAGCATCATCGATGGCTTTAACACGATGTTGCGGACAATGGGGAACCGCTAGGGATGGCAGTGTCAGACAATGCAGGGGCTTCCGAGGCTTGAATCAGCTGCCCCTGTATTCCAAGGTGAAGCCCAGGTCCCTATGGGCACCAGTGAGGAGGAGGGGGCATTGGATGGCAACCCAGACCCGTCCCAAGGAGTGACAACGGTGCCCACCATTTCCCCGAGTTCCACCCCTCTGATGAGGCCGCACCTCAGAGCCAGCACCCGGGTCAGGGCAGCACGGCTGTACATGTGCCGCCGACAAGTGAGCCCTCCGGCCTCAGAGCCCCAGAGGACGCCTGCCAGGGGCATCAAAGGCGTATGATACCTCTGTCATTTTCTTCCGCAATTCAGACAGAGCTCTGAGCTCTTGGCTCATCTCTCCAGGCATCTCCCCCTCCCCCTGGCATCCACCCACCCTCCGGCCATGGACATGTCCCCGGAGCTGTGTCCCACCTCCCGGGGTGTTCGGATGTTGGCTGCTGCCTGTACGGTCTTTCCTCCTACAGTGTTCAGGCATAGTGTAGAGGCATCACATTCCATTGGGGCAGAGGAGCAGGGACAAGGGTTGCCCACGGAATGGGAACACATGATCCAGGGGTTGGCATAGAGGTGCCGCCAACAGTTGCCCCCCAGCGCCTCCCCACCCTTCTATGGTGGTCCACCCATGCGCAGGGTCCCCCACCCCCAGCCAAGGGTCCCACACCCCCACCCTTCTATGGTGGTCCACCCATGCGCAGGGTCCCCCACCCCCAGCCAAGGGTCCCACACGCCCCACTGAGCACTGGGGTGGCAAGCGCAGCATCCCCAGGCTCTTTGTCTGTGAACAAAGATGGCTACTCACCTCCGAGACACCCCACAGAAGCCCTTCTGCCAGGTTCACATTTTTGAAAAGAAGTACTAATCGGTGCCGGCATGACCACTTTCTGGGGAGGCCGCTGAATGATGAGAGACCACAACGTAAGGGGTCGCTCCCGTTAATTGTATGGAAATGGGGCTTAAGTGGTGATAATTGGTTTTCGCCTCACTACAGCGAGATCCCGATTTCGCTGAAGGGAGAGGATCCGTTGCATCGCAAATTGTTTGCCACCTGGCACAGTTCTTGTTTTTGGCCTCTCCCACTAGTCAGAGGCTGGTTTAGCACAGTGCTAAATAGCTGGCTTTTAAAGCAGACCAAGGCAGGCCAGCAGTGTGGGTTCAATTCCCGTACCAGCCTCCCCGAACAGGCGCCGGAATGTGGCGACCAGGGGCTTTTCACAGTAACTTCATTTGAAGTCTACTTGTGACAATAAGCAATTTTCGTTTCATTTCATTTCATTCACTGGCCTCGTTTCACAAGAGAGAGAGAGAGCATAACAAGGCTGGAAAATTGCGCCATCTCTCTCTCTTTGTCTCCCTCTCTCACTCTGTCTCTCTCTGTCTCTCTTTAACTCCGCCTCACTCTATCTCCCTCTCTCTGTCCGTCTGTCTCTCTCTCACGGTAGCACAAGTGGATAGCACTGTGGCTTCACAGCACCAGGGTCCCAGGCTCAATTACCCACTGGGTCACTGTCTGTGCGGAGTCTGCACGTTCTCCCCATGTGTGCATGGGTTTCCTCCGGGTGCTCCGGTTTCCTCCCACAGTCCAAAGACGTGCAGGTTAGGTAGATTGGCCATGAGAAATTGTCCTTAGTGACCAAAAAGGTTAGGAGGGGTTATTGGGTTACGGGGATAGGGTGGAAGCGAGGGCTTAAGTGGGTCGGTGCAGACTAGATGGGCTGAATGGCCTCCTTCTGCACTGTATGTTCTGTTCTATGTTCTCTCTCGCTCTCTCTCTCTCTGTCATGCTCTCTGTCTTTCTCCCTATCATTCTCTCTGCCTGTCTCTCTCTCTTTGTGTCTCTCTCTCTGTCTCTCTCGCTCCGTCTCTCTCACTCTCTTGTCTCTCTGTCTTTCTCCCTGTCTCTATCTCCCTGTCTCTCTCTCTCTGTCTCTCTTGCTATCTCGCTTTCTGTCTTTCTCTCTCCCTGTCTCTCTCTCCATGTCCCTCTCTCCGTGTCCCTCACTGTGTCCCTCTCTCTGTGTGTCCCTCTCTCTGTGTGTCCCTCTCTCTCTGTGTCCCTCTGTCTCCCTCTCTCTCTGTCTCCCTCTCTCTCTGTCTCCCTCGCTCTCTGTCTCCCTCTCTGTGTCCCTCTCTCTGTGTGTCCCCCTCTCTCTCTGTCTCCCTCTCTCTCTGTCTCCCTCTCTATCTGTCTCCCTCTCTCTCTCTGTCCCTCTCTCTCTGTCTCCCTGTTGTGAATGTAATATATATGTATATATGATAATTCACACTGTCTTTGTAAGCGCAGTAGCGCTATCCTACCACTTGGGGGGAGTAGCTCTGGGAGTACTCAGGAACTTGTACTGGGCTCTTCCCTTGGCTCCGCCCATGACTCCTCCCCCTAGTGCAGCTGTATAAATACCCTTGTCCAGAGTCAGCCTGAGTTCACTAAGAGTTCATCAACGGGTAACAGGCTGGCTCTGAAGTAAGTTGATTAAAGCCTAGATTCACATCGGAAACACGTGTCTGGTGAATTGATGGTTCCATCAATTTAATCAACTTAAGAACAGTAAAGATCGATTATGGAATCGGCCCTCAAGCCTGGACGCCTGGAATTCGACCCGCAGGATGCAGAGGCTAAAGAAATCTTCTCCCACTGGATCCGGTGCTTCAAGGCCTACCTGACAGAAGCGAGCACAGCCGAAACGACAGAGGATCAGAAGCTAAGTCTACTGCACGCGAGGATGAGCTACAGAATCTCGACGCAACTAAACTCGGCTAATTCATATACTGCAGCGCTAGCAGTTCTCGATAAAATTTATGTAAGGCCCATCAATGAAGTTTATGCTCGCCATGTGTTCACGACTCGCCGCCAGCGGCCTACAGAATCATTCGCCGAATTTCTAAGGGAACTCAATAATTTGTCCAAAGACTGTAATTACCAAGCGGTTACTGCGGCTGAACACAGGGAACTTGCGGTACGTGATGTTTTTGTAGCGGGCCTCAGGTCTAAATATGTGCGTCAATGACTGCTGGAAAGGGGGGCCCAGGACTTAGAAACGACTGTGGAAGCTGCTACCACGATGGAGGTCTCCTTCCGCAGCCTTAACTCGTTCCCCGCGGACCCCGCGACCCAATCATGGGCCCCCGACCAGCGACTCCCCCAGGCCTGTGCTACGCAGCCGCCCAGCCAGCATGCTGCCCCAGCCAGCCACTATGCTGCTCCAGCCAGCCACTACGCTGTTCCAGCCAGCCACTACGCTGCTCCAGCGTGCCATTTCTGTGGCCAGAACCAGCACCCGTGGCAGCACTGCCCGGCCCGCAACGCGACCTGCAGCAGCTGCGGGCGGAAAGGCCATTACACAAGGATGTGCCTCGCTAAAAGGGCCCCAGCTTCCAACTCCCCAGCGACTCAAAGTAATCGCTCCCCTCACTCGCAGGCACGCGGGGCCCGAAAAGCTGCGGCCTATGCCCCGACTCCACCGCCTCCAGCCACGTGCGATCCATGGGGGCCGCCATCTTGGAAAACCTCCACCACGCAGCCGGCCATGTGCGACTCATGGGGGCCGCCATCTTGGATGCCATCTTCCTCGCCGCCCGCCACGTGCGATCCACGGGCCCGATCGGCATCTCCGCGCTCGGACAACTCTGCGGAAGAATTCGAATTCGACTATGAACTCAGAGGGCAGTCATCACGGGCCCACTCCAGCACAGCTGATCGAGCCGCTGACTACCCGCAACTCAGCGCGGTCACTCTGGACCAGTCACGACCAAAGAATCTACGAAACCCGATGGCAGAGGTCCATATCAACGGGTACAAAACGCCATGCCTCTTCGACTCCGGGAGCACTGAGAGCTTCATACATCCAGACCTGGTGAGATGCTGTTCGCTCCCCGTTTTTCCCGTGCAGCAAACTATCTCGCTCGCTTCAGGCTCCCATTCAGTCCAGATCCAGGGGCGCACCGCCGCGACACTCACAATCCGAGGCGCTAGTTACTCGAAATTCAAACTCTACGTTTGCCCCGAACTCTGCGCGCCACTCATATTAGGCCTAGACTTCCAATGTAACCTCAAGAGCCTCACCCTCAGCTTTGGAGGGCCCCTGCCCCCACTCACGATCTGCAGCCTCGCTACGCTGCGAATCCCCCCCCCCTCCTCTCTTTGCCAATCTCACTAAGGACTGTAAACCAGTAGCCACTCGCAGCAGGCGGTATAGTCTGCAGGATAGGGTATTTATCAGATCGGAGGTCCGAAGGCTACTCAGTGAGGGGATTATAGAGGCCAGCAATAGTCCCTGGAGAGCTCAGGTGGTGGTCGTTAAGACCGGGGAAAAATTCCTTATGGTGGTCGACTACAGCCAGACCATAAATAGATTTACGCTCCTCGACGTGTATCCCTCCCCAGGATTGCAGACATGGTAAACCAGCTCGCCCAGTACCGGCTCTTTTCCACGGTGGATCTGAAGTCTGCATACCACCAGCTCCCAATCCGCCCGGAGGACCGCCACTACACGGCATTCGAGGCCGATGGCCGCCTCTTCCATTTCCTCCGGGTCCCTTTCGGCGTCACTAATGGGGTCTCGGGCGTTCCAATGAGCAACGGACCAGTACGGGCTGCGGGCCACGTTTCCGTACTTGGACAAAGTCACCATCTGCGGCTATGACCAGCAGGACCACGACGCCAACCTACACCCTTTTCTCCAGACGGCACAGAAACTGAATCTCACGTACAACAAGGAGAAATGCATTTTCCGCACAACCAGACTAGCCATCCTCGGCTATGTCATGGAAAACAGAGTCCTGGGCCCAGACCCGGACCGTATGCGCCCCCTCTTAGAACTCCTCCTCTCCCATTGCCCCAAGGCCCTCAAACTGTGCTTGGGTTTCTTTTCCTACTACGCCCAGTGGGTCCCTCAATATTAGCGGACAAAGCCCGCCCACTCTTTAGGGCCACACGTTTTCCCCTGTCAGCCGAGGCACGCCAGGCCTTCGACGGCATCAAGGAGGACATCGCCAAAGCGGTCATGCGGACGGTGGATGAATCCACTCCATTTCAGGTAGAGAGTGACGCCTCAGAGGTAGCTCTTGCATCCACGTTAAATCAGGCATGAAGACCAGTTGCATTTTTCTCCCGAACCCTCTCCGCTTCAGAACTCCGACACTCTTCAGTCGAGAAAGAAGCACAAGCCATTGTGGAGGCTATCCGTCATTGGAGGCACTACCTCGCAGGTAGGAGGTTCACCCTCATCACCGACCAAAGATCGGTTGCCTTCATGTTCGACAACTCGCAAAGGGGCAAAATTGAAAATGACAAAATTCTGAGGTGGAGGATCGAACTCTCCACCTACAATTACGATATCAAATATCGACCCGGGAAGCTCAATGAGCCTCCGGATGCCCTATCCCGCGGGACATGCGCCAGCGCGCAGATCGACCGATTAAAAGTCATGCCACAATGACCTCTGCCACCCAGGGGTCACCCGGCTCGCCCACTACATCAGGGCCTGAAACCTGCCTTTCTCCAACGAGGAGGTAAAAGCGGTCACCAGGGACTGCCCGATCTGTGCGGAGTGCAAACCGCACTTCTATAGACCAGACAGGGTCCACCTGGTCAAGGCTTCTAGGCCCTTTGAACGCCTCACGATTGATTTCAAAGGGCCACTCCCCTCAACTAACAAGAACGTTTACTTTTTAAACGTCGTAGACGAGTTCACCCGTTTCTCATTCGCTATCCCGTGCCCCGACATGACCTTCCACACAGTCATTAGGGCCCTGCATAGCATCCTCATCCTGTTTGGTTTCCCCAGCTACGTACACAGCAACCGGGGTTCGTCCTTCATGAGCGACGAGCTGCGTCAGTACCTGCTCGACAAGGGCATTGCCTCGAGCAGGACTACCAGCTACAACCCCAGGGGGAACGGGCAGGAGGAAAGGGAGAACGCGACGGTCTGGAAGACCGTCCTACTGACCCTCCGGTCTAGAAAGCTCCAAGTCTCCCAGTGGCAAGAAGTCCACGCTATTAGGTCCCTTTTGTGCATGGCAACCAATCAGACCCCTCACGAGAGGCTCTTCATTTTTTCCAGGGGCACTACCACGGGGGTCTCACTTCCGGCATGGCTGAGGACGCCGGGCCTCGTACATCTGAGGAAACACGCCAGGGCGCACAAAACCGACCCCCTTGTTGAAAAGGTGCGCCTGCTCCCCTCCAACCCCCAGTACGCATTCGTCGAGTTCCCTGACGGCCGTCAGGACACGGTATCCCTCCGGGATCTGGCACCCGCCGGATCCAGCACCCCCTCTACCCCCACAGAAGGACCTCTCACCCTACACCCCACGCTGCCGCCCCCGTCGTGCTCCCGAGCCCGCGAGCTCGCTCCACCAGTTCCGCGCACCCGCGCCGGCCAGCCCCCAGTCGAACCAGGAGAGTATGAAGCTCGGATACAACCCTCCTGGGAGTCCGCAATCGTACCCCAGCACACAACACCCATCCAGCCACCGCAAGAGGCTGCAACCCCGGTGCTCCGCAGATCACAACAGACAATTCGACCACCGGACAGACTGACATTGTAGGCCACCACCCCCGCCGGACTTGATTTTTTTTCCAGGGGGAAATATATGTATATATGATAATTAACACTGTCTTTGTAATCACAGTAGCGCTATCCTACCACTAGGGGGAGTAGCTCTGGGAGTACTCAGGAACTTGTACTGGGCTCCACCCTTGGCTCCGCCCATGACTCCTCCCCCTAGTGCAGCTGTATAAATACCCTTGTCCAGAGTTAGCCTGAGTTCACTAAGAGTTCATCAACGGGTAACAGGCTGGCTCTGAAGTAAGTCGATTAAAGCCTAGATTCATATCGGAAACACATGTCTGGTGAATTGATGGTTCCATCACTCCCTCTCTCCCTCTCTTCGGGGCGTAAAGTGGAGCTGAGTCCACAAAAGATCAGCCATGATCTCATTGAATGGCGGAGCAGGCTTGAGGGGCCAGATGGCCTACTCCTGCTCCTAGTTCTTATGTTCTCTCTCTCTGTCCCTCTCACACTGTGTCTCTCTCTCTCACTCTCTGTGTGTGTCTCTCTCTCTCTCTCTCTGTGTCTCTCTCTCTCTCTGCCTCTCTCTCTCTCTGCCTCTCTCTCTCCCCATATCTCTCTCTCTGTTTCTCGGTCACCTCCCAAACTGTGAGACCCCTCGATCCCCCAAACTGTGAGACCTCCTCCCCCCAAACTGTCAGACCCCTCAACCCCCAAACTGTGAGACCCCTCACCCCCCAGACTGTGAGACCCCCCCAAACTGTGAGACCCCCCAAACTGTGAGACCCCCAAACTGTGAGACCCCCCAAACTGTGAGACCTCCTCCCCCCAAACTGTGAGACCCCTCAACCCCCAAACTGTGAGACCCCTCACCCCCCAGACTGTGAGACCCCCCCAAACTGTGAGACCCCCCCAAACTGTGAGACCCCCCAAACTGTGAGACCCCCAAACTGTGAGACCCCCCAAATTGTGAGACCCCCCAAACTGTGAGACCCCTCACCCCCACAAACTGAGAACCCTACTCCCCAAACTGTGAGACCCCTCACCCACCCCCAAATTATGAGACTCTTCATCCCCCCAAACTGTGAGACCCCCTCACCCCCAAACTGTGAGACCTCTCACCCTCCCCAAACTATGAGACTCTTCGTCCCCCCAAACTGTGAGAGTCCTCCATCCAGCCCCCTTTGCTCAACCATTCAGACTCCTTACCCCTCCCTCACATGTGCTGCCCAGCCCCATCATACTGTGTTGTCCCATCTTATTCTGATCTTTTTAAACCATGGACAGGTTCAGAGGCTGATGTGAGCAGAATGATATATCCAAAGATTTCAGACATATCTTGGCACATAACTGAGAGAATAATCCAAAAGCATTCCCAGAGACTTGGATCTGGGACCTCGTCCCTGTTGGGTATGTCAAGCATTTTGTCTCCATTTTTGCTCTACTTTAGGTTGTCTGAGGTTGTGACCTCTTTCCCCCCCTCCCCACACTTGCAAAGCATGGGATTGTTCTAATCCTCTTTCTTCCGAAACAGTGAGTCAGAGATTGACCCTCTGTGATGAATGCACAAATTTCTATATCTTATATTTTGTATTTGTGACAGTAATGTTATTTAAAAAAAAACTTTATTCAAATTATGTGCATGCAGTATGTCTACTAAAGCTATAATTAAGAGGTCATAAATGATGTGGCAATGATTGATTTTAGCCATTTAGTTGTTTACAGAGAAGCAGCTAATGGAGTATTGTTTTGATTGCTGGACATTCCCTGGACTGTAGATAATCTATGAGGGATGGTGTTTAGACTTAGCTAAGCATGTCATGGGATATCTTTGTGGGATATGGATGATGTAATTAATAGGGGGAGCCAGGTCTGTCTGTTGTTTGGAGTTTTGCCAAATTATGTTATGTTGAGCAGTTTTGCCCCAAGATTCAAGTCTGAGAAAACAGAAGGATTTTCAAATGTTCCTGAAAAGGCTCTCTTTCCCCATCTCTCTCTTTGTTCTCAACCTCCACCACCCCCCCCCCCCCCCTCTCTCTCCAAAGGTCTGCACAGATAAGGAAGTTAACCTGTTTTTTAAAACTTTATTTATAAGTGGCGTTTGGGTTGCATTGCTTAATTGGAGTTAGTGGCGAGTGTTGATAATTAATATTTTTCCTTTTTTTAAGAACCGTTTAACTGTTAATTATAAATTTCTTTGATGTCAATGTGGATAATTCTGTGTTTAAATTAACATTTGCAGAACATAAAAGATACCTATTGGTCAGAGTTATCACTCCTTGGGTTGAAGTATCTTTTCCTCATAGTTTTACAAATTGTAAATTGTTTTGGGTTACCCGTCCAGTGTCCTATCATAAATTGGGGTCTGGTCCAGGACCTGAACACTCTGTCAGTCTTGATAAGGCTACCGATGTTCGCTTTGACCCTCGTAACCAGCTGTGTCCGGAACCTCCCGAAGACAGAGGGTGAGTTCTGATGTAACCTGGCCAAGCTGAGCATGGTGTGATTTAACTTGCCAGTGCTGAGGCTTTCCCCATTGTTAGGCCATCATCTTCCAAGCGAAGGTGGTCCCTAAATTGTGGAATTACATTGGTCGCAAATTCATTTGTCAGTCTTTGTCCAATTATAGCAGAGCAAGGCCAGCAGCGCGGGTTCAATCCCCATACCGGCTGAGGTTATTCATGAAAACCCTGACTTCTCAACCTTGCTCCTCACCTGAGGTTGATGATCCTCAGGTTAAACCACCATCAGTCAGTTCTTAGCCTCAGAGGGACAAGCAGCCTCTGGTCATCTGGGAATATGGTGACTTTACCTTTACAACCAGTAATTAGCAAAACGAACCAGTAATTAGCAAAAACAATCAAATGTTATGAGAGGGTATTATGATTCCAGATCAGACCTAACAGTGGCTAGGATACTCGTCGGAAACCCCGATATTTTATTTTAATTTGTAAGACAAGAAATGTAACTTACAATCATCCCTTTAACAATGCTAATCAATGCAGTGGCACAGTAACCCTTAACTGCTATCTTAATTCCCAGTCAAACAGGAAAAAACAACTCCGCTCTCAATCCATTGTTAAATATCGTTAGCACTCAGGAACCTACTTTAGAGAGATCTTCTTTGTGAAAGATAGATCTTTTGACACTGCTTTAAAGACAAGACCTGAATCCTGTCAGAACCATGCAGAAACCTGCCTTCATTTCTTCAGAAACTGCATTTCTTCAGAAGTGGTTTCTCACCTTGTTGCAGTTCACCTTCTAATCAGAAAATCTGGACCTGCTTGGAAATAAACTCAGTCTATCTTCAAACATATCTTTAACTGAATTGCAGAGAACAAAATGCTTGACTCCTGCTCACAGCTTCATCCAAAATTCAACTGACCTGCTTTCCTGAAAAATGCTTGATGCCTTACCTCCACTCAGTAACAACATAATCTTACCGAGCTAAAATCTAATTAACCCCACAGGGAATCACCCTTAATCCAAACAAAATTCCATTCGCCCATACTTTTTATGGTTCCTCAATTGCACCCCAGGTCCGCAACCTTTCAAACCAGCTTTCTATAAAAACAAGACTGCAGCAGTCAAACACAAACAACCCCCGGTTTTTAACCCTTACTGCACCAGATACCTATGAATACACTGCATCTGAAATTCCAACATTCATCACAGAGGGAATTGATCACAAAAGTGAGAAGGTTATTGCTTCAGCTGTACAGGACCTTGGTGAGTCCACATCTGGAGTATTGTGTACAGTATCAGTCTGTTTATTTAACGAAAGATGTAAATACATTGGAAACAGTTCAGAGAATGTTTACTGGACTATAGCAGGAATGGGTGGGTTGTCTGATGAGGAAAGGTTGGACAGAATGGGTTTGTATCCACTGGAGACTGGAAGAGTAAGAGGAAACTTGATCTAAATATTTAAGATCCTGAGGGGCATTGACAGGGTGGATGTAGAGAGGATGTTTCCTCTTGTGGAAGAATCAAGGACTGTATAGACAATGAGAGGCATTGATAGAGTATACAGGAAGAAACATTTCTCCTTGGTGGAAGGATGTGACAGGAGGTTTAGAGGAGGGTATGAGGAAAACCCTATTCACCAGTGGGTGGTGGGAATCTGTACCTCACTGCCTGAAAGGAGGGTGGAAGCAGAAACCCTCATAACATTTAAGAATTATTTAGATGTGCACTTGTGATGCCAAGGTGTGCAAGTCTATGGGCCAAGTGCTGGAATGAGATCAGAATAGTTCGGTAGTTTTTTACGAGCACATACGTGATCAGTCGAAGGGCCTTTTCTGTCCTGTGGATCTCTATGACAAGGGGTCAATGTTTAAAAATAAGGAGTTTAAGACTGAGTTTAAGTTGGGTTGAAGACAAAGATGAGGAGAGATTATTTCTGTCAGAGTGTTGTCAGTCTCTGAAACTCTCGCCCTGAAGAGGCAATAGAAACTGGGAATCTTTGAATATTTATAGGCAGAGCTGGATTCCTGATTAATGAGTGGGGTGAAAGGTTATCAGGCCGAATTGGAAGGTGGGGTTAAGTTTACATTCACAATTTACAGACACAATCTTATGAAATGGCGGGGCAGGTTCGAGGGGCTGAATGGCCTCTTTGTTCATATGGAGAACACAATTGGCAACAAAACTGTCACCTATTGTTTGATGGGGAGAGCTGATTTGTGGTGCTTTAACCTGAGGATCACTGCACCTCAGGTGAGGGACGAAGGTGAGGCCTTAATGAATAACCTCAGCCGATACGGCCTTGTTCTGCATCACCCACCAGGATATTGATTACAGTGAAGAAGGCAACAGAAATTAAAAAAAAACAGATATTCCTCAGACTAATGAAAGAGAAAAACAGGAAGATAAGCATGATTCAAGGGGTCCAACATGCTTTTCTGTCATAAGGAAGGGTTTACTACACCTCACCGACTGCAGCAGCTCAAGAAAGCACCACATGCCGGCACCCATACCGGCTGCCATGCCCGGGTGCCCTGGACCCTGGACAGCTACCCATGCCCTGGACTGCATGCGTCAGACTTTCTAACAGTGTCATTTTCTGTTCTCTCCACCCCCCCCCCCCCCCCCCCATCCCCCGGAAAAGGTTGTTCATAACCACCAGGAACGGGAGAAAACTGGAGGTAGACTGGCGGACCTGTGGCCCCTCATCACAGCAGAGCAGAGGGCCCTACACATGGTTGCAGCCCAGAGGAAAAGGAGGTCGCAGGGCGGAGGTCAGCCGCGGGCAAGGAAGTGAGACCCTGCTGAATTGCGGTTCCCCATGCCACATTTGTCAACTGTCAGTCTCCACCCTCACCCCATACCACACTCACCCCCACATCACCCTCATCCCCTCACCACCCTCACCCCCACACCAGCCTCACTACCCCCCCCCCCCCCCCCACACCTCCCTCACCCTCACTCACACCCACACCATCTTGACTCACAGACTCAGGTGCGGGGTGGGGAGGGAATTGGCGGACCCTGTGGTGGCCTGGGCTCACCACCACCGCCACCCCCCCAAAAAAACCATCCCTCCAGCCCATGGACGAGACATGGTGGTACTGCCAACCCAGGGCCTGCATCCCTTGTGCAGCAGGTATGTATCACAGAAGGGGCTGCTGGTGGGTGGGGGGGGGGGGGGGGGGGGGGGGGGGATTTTGGGAGGATGGGGTAGGATGTGGTGCCCGCGTCCCTGGCCAGTTGCCCCCCCCCCCACCAAGTCGGTGAACCTGGAGGCAATCAGAGCGTCCCGTGCACATTGGCCCTGGCCCACACGTCATGCAGCCTCGCGCCTGCCCGGGCCCCATGTCCTGCCCACCCTCATGGGACGTGGCCTGCAGTTCATCCTCCTCTTTCACACATGGCCCCTCTGTGCGCGATGTTGTGGAGGACGCAGCAGGTCGCTACGATGCGGGTGACCTTCTCAGCGTCAGACTGGAGGGCCTCTCCAGAGCAGTCTAGGCACCTGAACCGCATCTTCAGTAGACCAAATCACTGCTTAATCATGCTCCTGGTCGCTGCATGTGCGTCATTGTAGCAGGTCTCCATGTTGGTCAGCGGCCTTCAGATAGGTGTCATCAGGAATGACTCAGTGGATATCCCTGGTCCCGCAGGAGTGTCTTGAACATGTCAAGAGGCATCAAGTGCGCCATGATGAAGGCGTCATGCACACTGCCCAGGTATCGGGTACAGACGTGCGTGATGGGTAGCTGATGGTCACATATCAGCTGCACGTTCATCAACTGGAACAGTTTTCAGTTGGTGTCAAGCAGCCTGTCATCTGCAGGAGCTCATAGGGGGACATGCATTCCACTGGATCCGGGGCATAGAAACATAGAAATTATGTGCAGGAGCAGGCCATTCAGCCCTTCGAGCCTGCACTAGCATTCAATATGATATCATGGTTGATTATGCAAATTCAGTATCCCACTCCCGCTTTCTCTCCCTTGATCCCTTTATCCACAAGGGACACGTCAAACTCCCTCTTGAATATATCCAACAGCTTTCTGTGGTAGAGAATTCCACAAGTTCACAACTCTGAGAGAAGACGTTCTTCCTCACCTCAGTCCTGAATGGCTTACCCTTTATTCGTAAGCTGTCAACCTTGTTCTGGATGTCCCCAACACCGGGAACATACTTCCCACATCTCGCCTGTCCAGTCCCATCAGGATTTTCTGGCCAGTATTCTCCAATAATGGCCATTATGACCCCACGCCGGAGGAAAACCGGCGCCAACCACTCCGGCATCAACGGCCCCCGAAAGTGAGGAATTCTCCACTTACCTCCACTTTCTCGGTGGCTAGGTTGACGCCGAAGTGGTTAGCACCGCTCCAGCCGGCGCTGAAGGGCCAGTGCGAGTTCACTCATGCGCGGAACAGCCGGTGTGATCTTGCACTTGCGCGGACCGGCAGGCGTATTTCCGCGCATGCGCGGGGGTTCCCTAGTTCGCGCCGGCCCCCGGGCAATATGGCCCGGCACGGAGGAAAGAAGCCCCCCCCCCCCGGAACCAGCCCGCCCACCAACGGGTGGCCAGGACCCCCTTGCGCCCCCCCCCCCCCCCCCCGGGACTACCCCCGCACACTTACCCGCCGGTGTGTGAGTTGAGTTATTCACCCTGTCGGGACTGGGCAGCTCGCGGCGGGGCGCCGCACCGACCCCCGGGGATTCTCCGGGGGGGGGGGGGGGGGGTCGGAGATTCACGGCCTGCATGTTTCTATGAGCTCCTCTCTCATTCTTCAAAACTCCAGTCAGTATAAACCCAGTAGATCCAGGCTTGCTTCATATGTCAGTCCTACCATCCTGGGAATTAGTCTGGTGAACCTTCTTTGGACACCCTCAATAGCAATAATGTCCTTCCTCAAACTAGGAGACCAAAACCGCACACAATACTCAAGGGTGGCCTCACCAAGGCCCTGTATAACTGCAGCAAGGCATCCCTACTCCTATCAACAGATCTTCTCTCTATGAAAGCCAATATGCCATTAGCTTTCCTCACCGCCTGCTGTACCTGCAAGCCAACCTTTGGTGACTGTCCCACCATGACACCCAGGTCTCGTTGCACTTCCCCTTTTCCTAAACTGCCACCATTCAGATAATAATCTGCCTTCCTGTTTTTGCCACCAAAGTGGATAACCTCACATTTACCCACATTATATTGCATTAGATAAGTATTTGCCCACCTTGCAGCCTCTTTGCATCCTCCTCATAGCACACGCTGCCACCCAGCTTAGTATCGTCTGTAAATTTGGAGATATTGCATGCAATTCCTTCGTCCAAATCATTAATGTATATTGTGAACAGCTGGGGTCACAGCACTGAGCCCTGTGGTACCCCGTTAGTCACTGCCCTCCATTCTGAAAAGGACCCTTTTATTCCCACTCTTTGCTTCCTGTCCGCCAACCAGTTCTGTATCCACGTCAATACATTACCCCTAAAACCATGAGCTTTAGTTTTGCTCACTCATCTCTTGGGTAGGACCTTGTCAAAAGCTTTTTGAAAGTCTAGATACGCAACATCCACTGGTTCACCACTCTATTAGTTACATCAATTCCAGAAGATTTGGACCAATCCTGCCCCCGCTTTCCAAATACTCAGTTATTTCACCTGTTAAGGGGTGCAAATATTCACACAAAGGCCTGAGTATAAGTGAAAAAGCAGTTTATTATGTCAGAATTCTGGGAGACAAGGTCTGGGGACACCACAGCCCCTGACAGCACCTTATCCCACTTGAACTAAAGCTCACATGGGTTAATATGCAGATTCAAGGGGCAGAATTAGTTGTTTTCTCATTTACATACAATCAATCAACTCTTTTCGCGTCACACTTATTACATGCAGTCAATCAATTTTTCCTAGCATCCCACTTATCACATATATGGTTAAAGTGGGTGTTGTCTTACCCGCTCCTAACTTCATACAGCAGTCATTCAAAATGAACATAATGATGTGTCCTGTCTACAGCCGTAGACCTTTAGCTTATCAAGGATATGTTGCATGTCTTGTTCTGTGAAGCTGTTATCAGCGGCTGTTGGGGCACTCCCTATACACACCCACGCTTGGGTCTCATGAGACAGTTTACAGGGAGTGTGGCTTGTTCAGCCATTTTGTGTCTTTAATATCACAAAATAGCTAACAGCCATGTGGTGTCTTTTCTGCTATTAACAGCATTGTGTATACACCATCTATTTCTACAAATTGCCTCTTCTAAACAGGCATCTAAGCCAATTAGTACCTTTTGTTTCATCAGAACTATTCAAAAGTAATATAGGAGCACAAATGTAGTTACAGGGCCACCTATAATTTATATCATAGTCCAGTATCACAAAATGCCCTCCAACACACCCTTAATAATTGACTCCAGCATTTCCCCACCACCAATGTCAGGCTAACCGGTCTATAATTCCCCGTTTTCTCTTTCCCTCCTTTTTTAAAAAGTGGGATTACATTAGCTACCCTCCAATCCATTGGAACTCTTCCAGAGTCTATAGAATGCTGGAAAATGATCAACAATGCATCCACTATTTCTTGAGCCACTTCCTTAAGTACCCTGGGATGCAGAACATCAGGTCCTGGGGACGTATCGGGCTTTAAGCCCATCAATTTCCCCAATACAATTTTCTGACTAATAAGGATTTCCTTCAGTTCCCCCTACATGCTAGCATTTCTGGAAGGTTATTTGTGTCCTCCTCCAAAGTATCTGTTCAACTGGTCTACCATCTCTTTGTTGTCCATTATGAATGCACCTGATTCTAACTGTAAGGGACCTACATTTGTCTTCACCAGTCTTTTTCTCTTCTATAGAAGCTTTTGAAGTCAGTTTTTATCTTTTCTGCAAGCTTACTCTCGTATTCTATTCTCCCCTTCCGAATTAAACCCTTTGTCTTCCTCTGCTGAGTCCTCAGGAATGCTGCTTTTTCTGGCCAATTTATATGCCTCCTCTTTGGCTTTAACAACATGTTGCCGATGACGGCGATCCCCCCTGCTCAGGCATCTTGGTGGGCTCGGTCCACATTGAAATGGATCTTTTCAACCGACTGGGCTTAGAGGGCCTCCGTGATGGAATGGATGCAACTGAGGTCTGTGATATCCCGGACAGGTCCCCACTCGGCGCCTAGAAGAACCCCATCATCTAAACCATGAGCTTCAATTTTGCTCACTCATCTCTTGTGTGGGACCTTGTGTGGTGAATCACAGTAGCGTAATTCACACTGTATTACTATGTCTCGGTAATCTCGGCACACAAGCAGTTGCGCTGCTCTGCCACTAGGGGGAGATGCACTGGGAGTGTACGGGAGTTTATACTGGGCTCCATCCCTTGGCTCCACCCATGGCTCCTCCCCATAACCGGAAGTATAAAGGATGATGCTGAGAGCATGCCTGCCAGTTCATCTGGAGTTCATCGTGTCACAGGCAGGCTCTGTTGTAAGACAATTAAAACCATTATTCACTTTTAACCACGTGTCGCGTGAATTGATGGTCTCATCAATTTAATCGTCTTAAGAAACAGTAAGGAATGAGCATGGAATCAGCATTCAAGCCTAACCGACTGGAACTCGACCCGCAGGATGCAGAGGCGAAATAAATCTTTTCGCATTGGCTCCGATGTTTTAAGGCCTACCTGGCTGAAGCAAGCACCCGAGAAACGACAGAGGAGCAGAAATTCAGTCTACTGCACGCGAGGGTGAGCCATCGTATATCTACTCAGCTAAACTGTACCGGCTCATATACAGAGGCCCTGGCCCTACTCGATAGAATGTACGTGAGGCCTATCAATGAGGTCTACGCGCGCCACGTTTTTACTACTCACCGCCAGCGCCCTACAGAATCGCTAGAAGAATTCCTCAGAGACTTAAAAGCCTTATCCCGGGACTGTAATTATCAGGCTGTAACTGCTACAGAGCATAGAGAGCTTGCTGTCCGCGATGTCTTTGTTGCAGGCCTTAGATCGAATTACGTGCGCCAGCGACTGCTGGAGAAGGGGGCCCTAAATTTAGAAGATACTGTTGAACTCGTTACAACTATGGAGGTCTCATTTCGTAGCCTCACCTCGTTTCCTGCCGACTGCGCGACCCCGTCATGGGCCCCCGACCAGCGACACCCCCAGGCCTGCACCGCGCGGCCACCCAGCCACAATGCTGCCCCAGCCTGCCACTTTTGTGGCCAGCCCCAGCACCTGCGGCAGCACTGCCCGGCCCGCAACGCGACCTGCAGCAGATGCGGGTGAAAAGGCCACTACGCCACTGTGTGCCTGGCAAGGAAGGCCCCAGCCCCTAAAATTCCAGCGGCACAAAGTAATCGCTCTCCGCACTCACAGGCCCCGGAACGCAGCGGTCTATGCCCCAACTCCGCCCCCACCCGCCACGTGCGAAACATGGGGGCTGCCATCTTGGCGGACCCCCACCAAGCGATCCACCACGGGCGACTCATGGGGGCTGCCATCTTGGACGCCATCTTCCTCGCTGCCCGCCACGTGCGATCCACGGGGGCGGCCATCTTGGGCCCCATCCTCTCCACACTCAGAAAACTCGATTGAAGACTGCGACCTTAGCGGGCACTCATTGCGGGGCCATCCCAGCCCAGCCGACCGAGCCGCCGACTACCCGCAACTCAACACAGTCACACTGGACCAATCGCACCCAAAGCATCTCAACAACTCTATGACAATGGTCCAAATCAACGGGTACAGTACACCGTGTCTTTTCGACTCCGGGAGCAATGAGAGCTTCGTACACCCAGATCTGGTAAGACGCTGTTCGTTCCCCGTTTTCCCTGCACGGCAAACCATCTCCCCCGCTTCAGGTTACCACTCTGTCCATATCCAAGGGCGCACCGTCGCAAATCTAACAATCCAAGGCGCTAGCTATTCTAAATTCCAACTGTACATCCTGCCCGAACTCTGCGCCCCACTCTTATTGGGACTCGACTTTCAATGCAATCTCAAGAGTCTCACCCTCAGCTTCGGCGGACCCCTACCCCCACTCACTATCTGCAGCCTAGCCACGCTGCGAATCTCCCCCCTCCTCTCTTTGCCAACCTCACTCCGGACTATAAACCCAGAGCCACTCACAGCAGGCGGTACAGCCTACAGGACAGGGTGTTCATTCGATCTGAGGTTCGGAGGCTTTTACGTGAGGGGATCATAGAGGCCAGTAACAGTCCCTGGAGAGCTCAGGTGGTGGTCGTCAAGACCGGGGAAAAATTCCGCATGGTCATAGACTATAGTCAGACTATTAATCGGTTTACGCTCCTCGATGCGTATCCCCTCCCCAGGATTGCAAACATGGTGAATCAGATCGCCCAGTATCGGATTTTTTCCACGGTGGATCTGAAGTCTGCATACCACCAACTCCCAATCCGCCCGGAGGACCGCTACTTCACGGCGTTTGAGGCCGATGGCCCGCCTCTTCCACTTCCTCCGTGTCCCCTTTGGCGTCACAAATGGGATTTCGGTGTTCCAACGAGCAATGGACCGAATGGTGGACCAGTACGGGCTTTGGGCCACGTTTCCGTACTTGGATAACGTCACCATCTGCGGCTATGACCAGCAGGACCACGATGCCAACCTCAACCGATTTCTCCAGATGGCCCAGTAGCTTAACCTCACATACAGCAAGGAGAAATGCGTTTTCCGCACGACCAGACTAGCCATCCTCGGCAATGTTGTGGAAAATGGAGTTCTGGGTCCCGACCCGGACCGTATGCGCCCCCTCTTAGAACTCCCTCTCCCTCATTGTCCCAAGGCTCTCAAACGGTGCTTGGGATTCTTTTCGTATTATGCCCAGTGGGTCCCTCAATATGCGGACAAAGCCCGCCCACTCTTTAAGGCCACACTTTTTCCCCTGTCAGCTGAGGCTCGCCAGGCCTTCAGCTGCATCAATGAAGACATCGCCAAGGCTGCCATGCGGGCGGTACATGAATCCGTCCCTTTCCAGGTTGAGAGCAATGCCTCAGAGGTAGCTCTTGCAGCCACACTAAATCAGGCAGGGAGACCAGTCGCATTTTTCTCCCAAACCCTCTCCGCTTCGGAACTTCGACACTCCTCAGTCGAAAAGGAAGCACAAGCCATTGTGGAGACTATTCGTCACTGGAGGCACTACCTCGCAGGTAGGAGGTTCACCCTCATCACCGACCAAAGATCGGTTGTCTTCATGTTTCACAACTCGCAAAGGGGCAAAATTAAAAATGACAAAAATCTGAGGTGGAGGATCAAACTCTCCACCTATAATTACGATATTATGTATCGACCGGGGAAGCTCAACGAGCCCCAGATGCCCTGTCCCGCGGGACGTGTGCCAGCGCACAGAGCGACCGCCTAAGAACCATCCACAATGACCTCTGCCACCCGGGGGTCACCCGGCTTGCCCACTGCATTAAATCCCGAAATCTGCATTTCTCCATCGATGAGGTAAAAGCCATCACCAGGGATTGCCCGATCTGCGCGGAGTGCAAACCGCACTTCTACAGACCGGACAGGGCCCACCTCATCAAGGCTTCTAGGCTCTTTGAACGCCTCGCTATCGATTTCAAAGGGCCACTCCCCTCGACTAACAGGAATGTGTACTTCCTGAACGTCATAGACGAGTTCTCCCGTTTTCCCTTTGCTATCCCGTGCCCCGATATGACCTCCCACACAGTCATTAGGGCCCTGCATAGTATCTTCACCCTGTTTGGTTTCCCCAGCTATGTACACAGCGACCGGGGTTCGTCCTTTATGAGCGACGAGCTGCGTCAGTACCTGCTCGGCAAGGGCATCGCCTCGAGCAGCACTACCAGCTATAACCCCAGGGGGAACGGGCAGGTGGAGAGGGAGAATGCGACGGTCTGGAAGACCGTCCTACTGACCCTCTGGTCCAGGAATCTCCCGATCTCCCATTGGCAAGAAGTCCTCCCCAACGTCCTCCACGTTATTAGGTCCCTCTTATGTACCGCTACCAACCAGACCCCTCACGAGCGGCTCTTTATTTTTTCCAGGGGCACTACCACGGGGGTTTCGGTCCCAGCATGGTTGAAGTCACCGGGCCCAGTACTCCTCCGGAAGCACGTCAGGGCGCACAAAACTGACCCACTCGTAGAGAAAGTGCTCCTACTGCATTCGAACCCCCAGTACACCTTTGCAGAGTTCCCTGACGGCCGTCAGGACACTGTATCCCTCCGGGACCTAGCACCTGCAGGATCCAACCCCCCCACTACCACCGTCGAGGTACCCCTCACACTACATCCCACCAAACCCGCCCCCTGCACCTACCCGTTCGCTACAGCGCGAGCCAGCTAGCTCCCAGCGTCCCCAGTCGAACCAGATGGGTACGAAGCTCGGGCGGAATCGCCCCCGGAGTCCGCCATCATACCCCAACCGGCGGTGCCCATCCAGCCACCAGAAGGGGCTGCAACCCAGTGCTCCGCCGATCTCAGCGGACAACTCGGCCACCGGACAGACGCAATCTGTAAGCCACCACCCCCGCCGGACTTGATTTTTTGCAGGCAGTGAATGTGGTGAATCACAGTAGCGTAATTCACACTGTATTACTATGTCTCTGTAAGCTCGGCACACGAGCAGTTGCGCTGCTCTGCCACTAGGGGGAGATGCACTGGGAGTGTACGGGAGTTTGTACTGGGCTCCACCCTTGGCTCCACCCATGGCTCCTCCCCCCTAATCTGAAGTAGAAAGGTTGATGCTGAGAGCCTGCCTGCCAGTTCATCTGGAGTTCATCGTGTCACAGGCAACCTCTGTTGTAAGACGATTAAAACCAATGTTCACTTCTAACCACGTGTCGCGTGAATTGATGGTCTCATCACCTTATTTAGGGCGACGGTCACCTTGATAGCCACTGGTAACAGGTGTCCTCCCCCATACCCCCCCGGTGCCAGGTGTGCCATGATCTGGCAGGTATGTTGCACTGTCTTCCTGTTCAGCCGGAGTCTTCGATGTCATGCACAGACTGGTAGGTCCTCGAATGTCAGGCGCTGCCAGTGCACACGAGGCCTCATGCAGCACCTCCTTTGCATCTCCTCCTCAGCCTGTTGGGTGGCTGGTTTTCCATCCTGGGCAGCTGCTTCCTGTTTCGCTGCTTCCTCCTCCTCCTCAAGCTTCTCCAGCTCATGCAGCCACAGGACATCCCCCAGGGCTGTGGCAACCAGCAGGAAGGCCACCATTGCTGATTGTATTCCAATATCCATTGTCTGCAAGGGGCGAAAGGCTGACAAAGAACATAGAACAGTATAGCACAGAACAGGCCCTTTGGCCCTCGATGTTGTGCCGAGCTTTGTCCAAAACCAAGATCAAGTTATCCCACTCCCTGTCATTCTGGTGTGCTCCATGTGCCTATCCAATAACCGCTTGAAAGTTCCTAAAGTGTCCGACTCCACTATCACAGCAGGCAGTCCATTACACACCCCAACCACTCTCTGAGTAAAGAACCTACCTCAGACATCCCTCCTATATCTCCCACCCCGAACCTTATAGTTATGCCCCCTTGTAACAGCTACATCCACCCAAGGAAATAGTCTCTGAACGTCCACTCTATCTATCCCCCTCATCATCTTATAAACCTCTGTTAAGTCGCCTCTCGTCCTCCTCCGCTCCAAAGAGAAAAGCCCTAGCTCCCTCAACTTTTCCTCATAAGACCTACCCTCCAAACCAGGCAGCATCCTGGTAAATCTCCTTTGCACCCTTCCCAATGCTTCCACATCCCTCCTACAGTGAAGTGACCAGAACTGCACACAATACTCCAAATGTGGTCTCAGCAGGGTCCTGTATAGTTGCAGCATAACCCCACGGCTCTTAAACTCAAGCCCCCTGTTAATAAACGCTAACACACTATAGGCCTTCTTCACGGCTCTGCCCACTTGAGTGGCAACCTTCACAGATCTGTGGACATGAACCCCAAGATCTCTCTGTTCCTCCACATTCCTCAGAATCCTGCCATTGACCGTGTAATCTGCAGTCAAATTTGTCCGACCAAAATTAATCACCTTGAACTTATCAGGGTTACACTCCATCTGTCATTTTTCGGCCCAGTTCTACATCCTATCAATGTCTCTTTGCAGCCTACAACAGTCCTCCACCTCATCCACTACTCCACCAATCTTGGTGTCATTAGCAAATTTACTGATCCACCTTCAGCTCCCTCCCAAGTAATTTATAAAATTCACAAATAGCAGAGGACCCAGCACTGATCCCTGTGGTACACTGCTGGTAACTGGTCTCCAGTCTGAAAATTTTCCATCCACCACCACCCTCTGTCTTCTATGTGATAGCCAGTTACTTATCCAATTGGCCAAATTTCCCTCTATCCCACACCTCCTTACTTTCTTCATGAGCCGACCATGGGGAACCTTATCAAACGCCTTATTGAAATCCATGTATACGACATCAACTGCTCTACCTTCATCTACACACTTAGTTACTTCCTCAAAGAATTCAGTGAAATTTGTGAGGTAAGACTTACCCTTCACAAATACGTGTTGACTATCCCGGATTAAGCTGCATCTTTCCAAATGGTCATTAATTCTATCCCTCAGGACCTTTTCCATTAACTTACCGACCACCGAAGTACGACTAACCAGCCTATAATTACCAGGGTCATTCCTTATGTGTTATCTGAGTTGGTCTAACATAGACTGCAGTGAGACTCGAATCAGGCTTCCGACACAGGAGATGGTCCAACACTGTTTTATTGAACTTGCTTGTTGCTGTACATAATCTGCTGTGGGTTGACACTCTATTAATCTAAACTGATAACCTCAGACAGTCTTGACCAGACTAGCTCTCTGTCACATGGAGAAGGTGCTCATGGCCTTGTGCACTCTAACTATCTCTGTAGCTGAGAAGAGGCAGAGTCTTAATGCCTCGTGTATTTTATAGTGGTAGTGTCCTGTCTGGTGATTGGTTGTTCTGTGTCATGTGTGTTCATTGGTTATCCTGTGTGTCAATCACTGCCTGTCTACATCTCATTATATCCATGAGTGGATATTATGACAATTCCTATTCCCTTTCTTGAACAGAGGAACAACATTCACCACTCTCCAGTCCTCTGGCACTATCCCTGTGGACAGTGAGGACCCAAAGATCAAAGCCAAAGGCTCTGCAATCTAATCCCTTGCCTTCCAAAGAATCCTAGGATATATCCCATCTGGCCCAGGGGACTTGTCGACCCTCAGGTTTTTCAAAATTGCGAATACATCTTCCCTCAGAAGATCTACCTCCTCCAGCCTACCCGCCTGCATCACACTCTCATCCTCAAAAATATAGCCCCTCTCCTCGGTGAACACTGAAGAAAAGTATTCATTCAACGCCTCTCCTATCTCTTCTGACTCCATGCACAAGTTCCCACTACTGTCCTTGACCGGCCCTAACCTCACCCCGGTCATTCTTTTATTTCTCACAAGAGTAAAAAGCCTTGGTGTTTTCCTTGAAAAGACCCGCCAAGCCCCCTCCTAGCTCTCCTAAGCCCTTTTTTTTAGCTCATTCCTTGCTACCTTGTAACCCTCAAACGACCCAACTGAACCTTGTTTTCTCATCCTTACATACGCTTCCTTTTTCCTTTTGACAAGACATTCAACCTCTTGTGAACCATGGTTCCCTCACATGGCCATTTCCTCCCTGCCTGACAGGGACATACCTATCAGGGACATGCAGTATTTGTTCCTTGAACAAGCTCCCCTTTTCATTTGTGCCTTCCCCTGACATGTTAGCATGGTGCATACCCTTATGCCCAACCAGGTCCACCGGGCTACATGGTGCCCACGGTTGGCACTGCGGGCTCTGCCCCTTCATCTCTGCACCCCTGGCACAGCACCAGGGGGGAGGCCTCTGGCCCTCGTGCCCATTCCTGCTGCCAGGGGTACCATTGGCTGACGCTGCCTTTGCCAGCGTCCTGGTCTATGGACCCTGCCCGGTGCACCCGTAGGGGCTACAGTGGGCGTTTCCCTTTAGTGAGCCAGGTGATGCCCTGCCGGCGAGTGGCGGCCGGATGGGGGTGGGTATATGGCCGGCAGTGGGGGCACCCATATGGCTGGTGTCACTCTGCAGAAGCAGGGGCCAAGATGGGTGGTCGGTGGGGTGCGCCGCAAGATTGCTGCCTTTCAGGCTGCAGCAATAGCGGTCCGTGACTGGAAACTGCCCCAGTCCTGTGGTGGGTCACCCCGAACTAAGCCCATCGGAGGCGGAGAATCACGGTGCCCCTGGAGAATACCAGGTCAGGCCCGCTAATGATATGCAAACAGTGTTTACTGTAAGTGCGTTCCAGATCACATTGATGCCGCTGTTGAGGTAACGTAGAATTGTGATTTGCCGTCAAATCGGTGCTCGCCACAATTTTGGCATCATAACTAATTCTTCGCCCAATAGCGTTTCCTGATTTTGGTGTGTGTGTTTAATTTCTGGTATTGTAATTGTTGAAATTGTGTCCAACTTGCCTATTAATGGTGTCAGTTTTATTGTCGGACACCACCACATTGGGGCTGAGGTCAGACAGTGATTGCAGGGCAGATTTCTGGAGAAGGGTGGGGGAGTTTCCCGAGCCTCCTCAGGTGCCAGTTTACAACACAATCAGAAATCACAAGGACAGATTATTCCTGTCTAACTCTCTCTCCGCCCTTTCTCAGACCCACCGGGAGTGTCTCCCTCCCCCTCACTGTGCCGGATGCGATCACTGAATGGCAGGGCAGTATGTTCTGCACAGGAAAGGCAGGATTCGGAATATCGGAAACCATCTCTCTAAACGCCTTTAAACCCTTCCGTGTGGACCTGGCTCTCCCCTCCTCCATCGCCAGGACACAAGAATTCACACTCATGGCCAAAGTCTTGAACTACCTGAAAAAATGCATCATGGTGAGTGTGATGAATGATTACTGCACCTTTAATGTAATGATCTCTTTAAGACTGGGTTTGGAACCCTGGGGGACGTCACCTCCGGCTCCACCCCCCCCCCCCAGGGAGCCACATATAAGGTCATGTTCAGTGGGCCGTGTGCAGTGAGCACACTTCTCGGTAGCTGTCTGGTTCTCTGCTAATTAAAGCCTTTATTTTACCAATCATCTCTCTCGAGTTGTAATTGAGGGCATCTCAGTGAGTGAACCAGCTATTCGACTATGGGGGGTGGGGGGGGGGGGGGGGGAGTGGGAGACTAATGTTTCCACTGTGTGTGCATGTGTGAGTGATTGTGTGTATGTTAATGTGATTATGGATTGTGGGAGAGAATAAGATTGCAAGTGTATGCGTACGATTGTGAGAGTGTGTGTGTGGTTTTTTTTATTTGTTCATGGGATGTGGGCGTCACTGGCTGGGTCAGCACTTTTGCCCCCACATTGCTGTGGGTCTGGAGTCACATGTCAGACAGACCGGGTAAGGACAGCAGATTTCTTTCTCTAAAGGACATTTGTGAACTGGTGAGTTTTTACAACAATCGACAACAAGTGACAATACCACTATGCCAGGGCAGCATGGTGGCGCAGTGGGTTAGCCCTGCTGCCTCACGGCGCCGAGGTCCCAGGTTCGATCCCGGCTCTGGGTCACTGTCCGTGTGGAGTTTGCACATTCTCCCTGTGTTTGTGTGGGTTTCTCCCCCACAACCCAAAGATGTGCAGGCTAGGTGGATTGGCCACGCTAAATTGCCCCTTAATTGGAAAAAATTAATTGGGTACTCTAAATTAAAAAAATAAAAATAAATACCACTATGCCACTGCATCCCCTGCGTGTGTGTGAGTGAGTGTCTGTGTGTGAGTGTGTGTATATTCATGTGAGTGTCTGCGTGTGTGTGAGAGTGTCTCTCTGTGTGAATGTCTGTGTGAGTGAGTGAGTGTGTGTGTGTGAATGAGTATCTGTCTGTGTGTATATGTGTATGAATGCCTGTGTGTATACATATAATAATAATAATAATCGCTTGTCATAAGTCGGCTTCAGTGAAGTTACTGTGAAAAGCCCTAGTCGCCACATTCCGGCGCCTGTTCAGGGAGACCGGTACGGGAATTGAGCCCGCGCTGCTAGCATGTTCTGCATTTCATGGCAGCTGTTTAGCCCACTGTGCTAAACCATATGTGTGTGAATGCGCGTGTGTGTGTGAATCAGTGAGTGTGTGTCAGTGTATTTGGGTCACGGCATGGGGGAGATTGGAGAGTTTTGAAACTGACTGGGTTGGATTTGTCCTGTTTTTAGTGGACAGGAAATGAGAATTGAGTGGGGGAAATGGGATTGTTTTGTTCTGTGTTACTGGGAATTTAACCCTTTGCTGCTCCTTTCTCTCAGGTGAAGGTCACACTGCTCGAACACCAGGGATTTGACATGGCCTCAGAGAGCAGCATTGAAAACCAAACCTGTGTCTGTTCCATGGAGAGTGTGATTATCAGCTGGCATCTAAACGCCACAGGACTGGGTCAGTCATTAACCCAAGACACAGGCTTCAAACACGGCATAAGCTACAGTCAATCAACCCAGGCTCCTCATCCTTGTCCAGTAACCTCTAGGTTTGGGAGGGGGTGCATCAACCTGGGTTCTTGCGCCTGACCCCTGTCCGGTGACCCCTGGGTGAGGGAGGAAGTGAATTAGCCCGGGTTCCTGCATCTGACCCCTGTCCAGAGAGCCCTGGATTAGGGAGGGGGTGAATCAGCCCAGGTTCCTGACCCTGATCCCTGTCCAGTGACCCTGGGTTTGGGGAGGGGGTGCTGTGAATCAGCCCGGGTTCCTGCTCCTGATCCCTGTCCTCTGACCCTGGGTTAGGGAGGGGGTGGTGTTGTTTTCCTTGCCTTTTCCTCCAAGATAGCCATATATTCAGTGTTGATAAACAATATAAAAATAAGAATTTTGAATCAAAACTAATTTATTTTACACTACTAACTTTGATTAGGTTTGTACACTTTACGGAGTAACAGATACTAAACTAATAATACTGAATCTGTAGTACAGTAATCAATATTCTATCTAACTAATAAACTACACTATGACTTGACCTCGTGCTATATCTCTACAATCAATTATCACTCTGTTCTCCTAAGCTTCTCATCATGTTGTCCAGCTTCTCCCAAAATTTGTAGAGATGCTGTCTTGTATACAATTAATTAGTAACGCCATCTAGTGTTTGATTTACACATAGTTTCAGATGTTAACCCTTTACTACACTGGCACTATACATATCATTACATCCCATTCTTTTTTCGACATGACTAAAAGAAAAAAATGTATATCATTGTCACAGAATACATGATATGTATATTAAATTAGCAAGTGAGTAAGAAAAATTAATCAAACAGTTCATTTGTGATTCTTCACAAGTTAAGTCTTATTCTGGATGATCTTCTCAATCCAGTAGGTGGAGTGTCAGAAGTCTTGAACGTCTTCTGGAAGTCTTCTGGTATCTTGGAACATGTTCATGTACTACAAAATAAACTTTCATTCATTTGGAGATCAGGAAATAATGTACTGGGAGATTGAATTTTCAGAAGTGCTCTTCGATTTCTTTTAACAATCAAATCATCATTTGTTTGAATGATGTATACTCGAGGTGCTGCTTGACTAATTTTCTTAGCAGTAGCAGACCATCCTCCAGCGGGAATACGAATCCCCACTCGATCACCTGGATTCAGTGGTTCCAGTGGTGTGGCATGTTGATTGTAGTATTTCTCCTCGATTCTTTGTTGATGTTGCATTTTCTTGATGACTGGCTGAAGATCTGGATCAGGAAGTCTAATGCATGGAAGAGTTGTATGTAATGTTCTGTCCATCACTAGTTGAGCAGGAGATAAACCAGTTGCAAGAGGAGTAGCTCTGTAATTTAGTAAAGCTAGGTTCATGTCAGAATCAGAACCAAGAGATTTTTTGAAAAGTTGTTTCACGATGCGAACCCCTTCAACTTTTCCATTCGATTGTGGATAAAGAGGACTTGGAAGTTATGTGAGCAAAATTATATACTTTAGCAAATTCTGTCCATTCCTAACAATCAAAACAAGGTCCATTATCAGTCATGACTTTGCACGGTATCCCAAGTCTTGCAAAAGTTTCTTTTGTAGCCTTGATCACGCATTTAGCAGTTAAGTCAGACAATTTGATGACTTCAGGATAGTCTGTGAAATAATCAACGATTGGAATATAATCACAACCATAAAAGTGAAATAAGTCGTTTCCAACTTTTGACCATGGAGTCTTTACAAGATCATGCGGTAGAAGTGTTTCTTTGCGACTTCCGATGGCGTTCACGAATGGAGCTGCTACAGGGGGTCATCGATGGGGTGCATGTCACCCTACGGGCACCGGCAGAAAACAGGCCGATATTCACGAACAGGAAAGGGTACCACTCCATGAACGTACAGGTGGTCTGTGACCACCAGATGAAGATCCTGCATGTCTACGCCTGATACCCGGGCAGTGTGCGTGACTCGTTTATCTTGGCGCAATCATTCATACCCTGCATGTTCGAGGGACCCAACCCCCCGGCTGCAGGACTGGTTGCTGGGCGACCAGTTACCTGTTGCGGTCGTGGCTGTTGACACCTATAAGGAGGCCACAGACTGGTGCGGAGAACCGCTACAATGAGGCACATTGTGCAAACGGGTGTGGTGGAGAGGTGCTTCAGGGTGCTGAAGATGTGCTTCAGGTGCCTGGACCGTTCTGGAGGGGCCCTCCAGTACGAGGCCAGGAGGGCCGGCCACATCGTTGTGGTCATCCACAATATAGCCCAGCAGAGGGACGATGTGCTGGAGGAGGATCAGGAGCAAGGGCAGGCCTCATCATTCGAGGAGGCGGAGGTGGGGGAGAGGGACAATGGGTGGGACTTGGGGGCTGGACATGCACAGGAGGCTGCACTATGCCATAGGCAGGGCCAGCGAGCACGTGATGCTTTGGTCAACACAAGTTTCACCGACTAGTGGGGGGGTAGTTGATGGGCAGGGGCACGGACACCACATTACCACACACCCTCACCACCGACGACCCTCACCTCCCACACCACCAAACAAACTCACCTCCTCCACCACCGAACACGCTCACCTCCCCCAACCCGAACCACCCGCATGCACATCCCCCTCATTATATATACACCTGCGGCAGAGTGAACTGGGGGCACTAGGTTGCCAGTGACTGCGGGTCTGATCCATGGGATGAAGGGTGATGACAACCCGCTCTGCGATGAGCTCCGAACTCCACATTGTTAGACAATGTCTGACTCGTGCCCAAAGTAGCACCTTCCACCTGGGTGATCCCTGCATGCGAGCTGGCCAGTCCATCACATGGCCCTGTCGTATCACTGGGGACGGGGTGATGGGGATGTCCGGGGGGGGGGGGGGGGGGCTGGGGGGGCTACACGGCGCAACCGCTGGGCCTAACTCTTCCACCACCCCTCACCCACAGTGGCCATCACGTACCGCCCCAATCCGGACCCATCGGACAGAGCACAGAGGCAGCTTTCATCGGTGATAACAGGTTTAATGTGCAGAGGTATATAGGCCGGGAATCTCCGCGCGTATCGCGCCACGCCTTCCCGACACGGAGAATCGGCGCCATTGTGGCTGGCATAGTAGTCGCGGCGCTGGTCGGGGGCCGCTCTATGCGCCCCCCCCCCCCCCCTGTGATTCTCCGGCCAGAATGGGCTGAGTGGCCATACACCACCCCACCCCCGAGTCCCGCCGGTGCCGTTCAAACATGCTCTGAGCCGGGGCGCCCTCGGCTTTGAAGGGTCCGGGGTAGTTGGGGGGGGGGGGGGGGACTGGGGGTTTTGACCCCGAGTTGGGCTTCCACTGTGGCCTCGCCTGCAATGGGGACCCACCGATCGGCGGGCTGGCCTCTCTGTCTCCCGGCCTCCATTCTTCCGCGCCGCGCCTGTACTCCTGCGCCATGTTGAGTTGGGGCCGGCGCGGACAAGGGAGACGCAGAAATCATGCGCAGGTTCACGCCGGACCGACTGCGCATGCGCGCATTCCCCGGCGCCCATTCCACGGCTGGATCAGCAGCTGGAGCGGCGTGAACCACTCCAGCGCCCTGCTGATCCTGTGTCGTGTTGACGCCGCCGAGAAAGGCAACTTTATTTCCTACGGCATCAGGATCAGAGAATCCCACCCATACAGTCTGTGCCCTAGCCCCTATAACTAAACTGTGCCCTGCACCTGTGCAACTTAACTGGTGTCTATCTTTCTGGCGTTATGGGCCCTATCAATATGCCGAGGTGGTTCCCCAGATGGTACAGTAGGGGTGGAGGTGGACTGCTGTCACTCCTGACCTGCAACGTGGGTCCCCGTTGGCGCATGTTTCCTGAGGCGGCCCACCCATGGCAGCCACAGTTACCTTCTGCCCTGTGCACCAATGCCATCACAGACCCAACCGCTGGGCAGCATGCGTTGGACCGTCTAACATTGTTGATGTCTGTCCCCACCGCCTCAGGATAAGAACGGCCATAACCACAGGGAACAGGAGAAGATTGGGGGGAGGGGGGGGGGGGTGGAGCACCTGAATGCGTCCCCTACACCCTGGCCAGGCAGAGGGAACTTGACCTCGCTGGCGGACCTGGGGATCGGGAGGTTGCTGATGCCGAGGTTGGAGACGTGCCACCAAGCAAGACGCGTTCCTGCTTGGCCGTGGACCCTCACAACACATTTGTGCCATACCCCACACCCCCGCACCACAACCCTTCCCACCCCACCCCCCCTCACCACAACCCCCATCATCACAACACCCCCACTCCGCCTGCTCACCACAGCCCCCCACCCCACCCACCTTCACCACAACCTCCTCGCCACAACCCCCCACCCCACCCCCCTAACCACAAACCCCCACCCCCCCTCACCACAGCCCCACCGCCCTCACCACAACACTCCCCTACCCCCTCACCACAACCCCCCCACCCCACCCCTCACTACAGCCCCCCTTCACCGCACCCCCCTTCACCACAACCCCCTTCACCACAACTCCATGATGTATTAGGCAGGTTGGTTCGACATGGACTGCACTTGATGCAGTGTGGCAAGAGACAGACCTCTAACACTGGAGAAGATCCAACACGATTTTATTCAACCATATAACTAACATACATGCTCAGCTGTGGGTCGACACTATACTGAACTGACTGGAGACCTGGTACTAGCCTGACCAGACTTACTACCTACCGCATGGTGTTTGCACTGGCTAGCTCGTGGACTCTGACTGTCTCAGTGGCTGGGTCCAGATAGAGAGCGGGAAACCTAGGGCGCGATTCTCCGCAAATGCAGAGAATCGTGAAGGCTGTCGTGAAAACGGCCGTGTTTCACGGCAGCCTCTGGGCCCCCTCCCGGGACCCGATTCTGCTCCCCGGTCGGGGCTAGCAGCGGGGCCCCGTGAACCTCGGCATCGCAGGCTTAGCGAAATTCGCTAAGCCCGCGCGCCAAGGTTAACGGCGGCTGACGCGCACGATGACGTCAGCCGCGCATGCGCGGATTGGACGGCTCCAACCCGCGCATGCGCGGATGACGTCATCACGCATATGCGTGAAACCCGCGAATGCGCGGGCAGGTATGCCCCTCCGCCGCCCCGCAGACTGATCCAGCGGGGCGGCGGAGGAACAAAGAGTGCGTAGTGCGGCCGTGCCAATCGGTGCCATGGTTCCCCAGAACGGCACTTTGCGGCCGTTTTCACGAACGGTGAGAGCAGGTGTGTTGCCGTTCGTGAAAACGGCCGTAAAGGCCTGGGAAATCGGCTCATCGGCCTGGGGAGAATTGCTGCTCGCCGTAAAAAAAACGGCGAGCAGCGATTCGTGTCGGGGGGGTGCGTAGGAGGGAGGAGAATAGCGGGAGGTCGGGAAAAATGTCAAGAAGGCCCTCCCTCTATTCTCTGACCCGTCGTGGGGGGCGGAGAATCGCGGCCTTAGTGCCCTCTGGCTTTATAGTAGTAGTATCCTGTCTGGTGATTGGCTGCTCTGTGCTGTGTGCTTACTGGTCAATCACTGCCTGTCTGCACTTCATTATATACAGGAGCGAATAATATGACCCCCCCCCCCCCCCCCCGCCCCCCCCCACCACAACCTCCCTCACCACACACCCAGGGACCAGAGAAGGGGACGACAGCCGGCTTGCCGCACCTGCAGACGCAGGTGGAGGAGCACAACCGCGTGCAGGAGCAGGACATGCGTACCACCCAGGCCGAAACCGCACAGGTGGCGTCCGCGGTGGAGGCAATGGGGTTGACGGTATTGGAAATAGGTCACATTATGCAAGGCGTGGGGCTTTCTGTGCAGGCGGGGGCTGTGGCCCAGGACATGGCTGCCCTCTCGCAGGCAGCCATGTGTCAGAGCCAGCTGCAGATTGCAGCGGCGCCCCTCACTGTGGCCCAGTCCCAGCAGGCCATAGCTGAGAACATCCACGCCATTGCCCAGGTGCTGGTCAGCATCGCACAGACTCAGAGGGAGATGGCACAGTCCCAGAGGAAGGTGACACAGTGCCAGTGCGAGGTGTCACGTTCTTAGTCAGGGATGGCCCACTCCCTGGGCTTGATAGCAGCTGACTTCCAGACCCTTGCCCATGCCACGGCGAGACTCCAGGACTGGCAGCGCCAGATGTCAGGGGTGCCTCGGGGGAAGGCTCCACTTACACCCCTGTCCCATGGAGAAGCTCGGGGGCCACTGGGCACCCCAAGGGAGGAGGAGGTGCTGGGGAAAGTACCGGTGACTCCTTAAGGGGAGGTCGTGGAATACTGTGCCACCTCGGATTCTCCCCCCCCCCCCCCAACCGTCCCTGGTGCACCTGGTAGGCAGCGGGCAGAGCAGTGTGGCAGCACGCCCGAGCAGCGGCAGGCCAGATTCAGGGCAGGCCGACCCAGGAAACATGCGCCAACGGGACCCTCGTCGCTGGGCTGGAGTCTTAGCAGTCCACCTCCACTCCTGCTGAGCAGTGTAGCCACCTGGGGTGGCCACGTCCCGATTCAAAATGGAGACTCGCAAGGAGTGCAGGGAAAAACGGATAACACCAGAGGACACAAGCAGGTGCAAGGTTTCCTGTGTATTAAGATTTGCAGAACCCAGACAGAACTGAAACCAATAGCCATTAACATATTAATGAGCTATCTCCAGGGACAAAAAGCAACATTAAAACAATCGAGACCAAGCCAGACTCCCCGGCGCCAGCGGGAGCAAAGACAAAGGCAGGCCAACGGACACATATAGGACACAATAGGACAATAGGACACAACGATCAGGGAACACCTCTGGTATTGGAGAAATCGATAAGAACGATTGGGATATGGTCCAATTAATTGGGACCAAGTCCGGGGTCCGCCCAAAAGGGCGCGAAACCCCTGGGACCTATAAGATAGCGTCCCCAAGTTCAGTTCGTTCTTCTTGGCTTGGCTCTCAACGAGGAGAGACCTGCCTAGCAGCTGCACCAACCAAGTAAGTCTCAAGTCAACGCACGCTACGAGATAGACGCTCCTAGCTACTATTCCGTACCAGTTCGAAGCCAGCAGAATCAGAACCGGACAAAGGCCATTGTTCCCCTGACCTGGTGGGCCGTTCGAAGCTAAGTATAGGCTGTAGTAGTAGCGATAGTTTAGTAAGTAGAGTTTATGCATGAGTAGTGATTGACCGTGTGTATAATAAATGTGTATTGATTTCAAACTTACTAACTGGTGTATTGAGTTTTTGATCAGTACTTGGCTTTGAACCTCGTGGTGGTGTCAGAAAGATACCTGGCGACTCTAGAGCAAAGGTTATTAAAACAGAGCAAATTAAGGGAAAGCACAATTAGCAACATTTACTGGCGAACTCTGACAGGACTTGACTTAGAAGTGGCCCCCCCCACTCCGAGAGAACCCGAAATTTGAACTAGAAATCCAATTGGAAACAGAAGAACCACAAGTGTTTAAACAGTACTGATCAATCCTCCAGAATGCATGCGTACTAACAGGGATATAAGGTAAACCTGAGAGATTTTGTTGCGTAGAACTGTCGGGAATTTTGTAGTCCGGAAATTAGTGTAAACTGTACCCGTGTTGACAGCACCGCTTTATTACCCCCTGTTCCAAATTTAAAGAGAACCCACAGAAATAGGAAAATGGCAATGAAGGCAATGGAACGCCTTATGAACCCACAAGAATATGTGGTTGCAGCGACCAGCAGAGGAGGACAGTGTCCCGTTTGGGAAGATGAGATTAGGAAGTACCTCAAAGTGAAAGGATGGCCCCTTTGGAGCCAATTTCGCGCGAATGAAGAAACAGGTCCCGGGAGTACAGGACATACTTGGTGGGAGAACCTGACAGAGATTCACAGGAAGAGCTTGGGAAAAGCTCGCAAGCCAATGGCAATCGTGTCCTGTCTGGCACAATTGCGGGGCACAGGGGAGGTCGTTAGGACGCTCCGTAAAGAGATAGAGGAGAGAAATAGGATGAGTAAAGTAGATGTGAGCGAAATAGAGAAGGAGAACAGAGAGTTAAAAGGGAGGTTAGCAGCAAAGGACAGAGAGGTGGATGATGCCAAGAGGCACACCAATCTTGTCTGGCGCACTTAAGCAGCTTCCAGACCCAGTACAACAAGGCCTACCAGGACACACAACGTGGGGTCCTGGTACGACAAGAAACGGAACAGCAGGTAGAGGCATTGCAGAAGCAGTGCAGTGATTTAAAAGCAGCCCAATGAGCACTCCATGCTTCCACCACGGAACAAAGGCAGAGCTCGGTAGACCATGCAAAGTGCCAGAAGCAGATTGCAGAATTGTAATCTCTGCTTTCAGTTCAGAACGGATTTCAAAGCACATTCGGACCCTAATTAGACCAGGAAAACGGCCCCGATTGGCAAGAATGAAATGAAACAGCCCATAGGTACGTTACGTGCGTGGAGCATATGCGCAGGAGAAGCCCCAGAAAAGAAGAGCACCCCAACCCCCCACAGAACAGGTAGAACACACCCCCATGAATCCAGTAACCACCCACCGCAGAGCCGCAGCAGAAGGAGACACGGATTTCCTTTATACGATCCCCTTAACCGTGACCCAATTACGGGACGCATGCGAGAAAATCACACCGTTCCTCCCCACTTCAGGCCCCCACCAATTTTTTGCAAAAGTGAAACAGCAGGTCACTATGTACGGCCTGGACGAGCGAGAGAAGGTGAAGCTCACAGTTTTGAGCCTAGATCCTTCAGTAGTAGTAGCCCTTCCCGACCCACAGAATGTAGGAGGAGGCACCCTAGCAGAGATGCACACAGCAATCCTTGATGCGATTGACTATAACAGAGGAGACCCAGTAGAAGGCCTGAATAAATGCAGGCAAAAGAAGACAGAGCTCCCCACAGCGTTTGCTGGACGCTTGTGGATTCATTTCACGGCAGTTTTCGGAGAATTAGCCCGCGCCCATTTGTCCTCAGATAACGTGGCCAAATGGACTTGAATCCTGATCTCCTATGGAACTAGGCAGGACAGAGAGCTTGCACAAATTATGACCCCTCAGATGAGGCCCACAACGAGAAATGGGTTTTAAAAAGGTTCCGCGCTTGGGAGCAATCCGTGCACAATAAAACCGCATTTAGGAAACCCGATGAAGAGCAGGCAGCTGCAGATATGCATGCAATTAAAACGCACCAGAACCTCGCATGGGTAAATGAAGGTAGGAACAGCCCACCCCAGAAATCACAAGAATGTTACAACTGTGGTCAATTAGGACACTTTGCATGAGAGTGCAATGCCCCACAAAAGCCACAGAGAGCCCAACAGACAGGCACCCTAAATAGGAATAGGACAAAGCCTATTCACAGTGTAAGCGCCCGTCCAGACCAGGGAGATATAAATGGCACAGACTGACGGTGTTCGGCCTCCCCAACTTGGGTCTGCGACACCCTTTGGGATAGGTCCGGCCGACCAGTCGTTGCAGCAAAAGTACGGGGTCAGCCCGTTGAATTTCTTTGGGACACAGGAGGGTCCCGCACCACACTCAATTCCTCCACTATGATTCAGAAAGACACGTGGCCCACTACAGACACCATCACCCTCAGCGGCTTTACAGGCCACTCACAGCAGGGACACATCACAGCCCCTGTCTCCATTCAGATTGGCAATATAACGACCAAACACCCCATAGTTTTAGTTGATCTACCCCACACAGCAGAACACATTTTGGGAATTGATTTAATGAGCTCCCACAGCCTTTCATTCGATCCAGTAAACAAATGTGTCTGGAGAATGGCAAAAACAGCAAGAGCTCCCGCCACGCTCACAGTAGGAGATTATGCTAATAGGATAAGCGCTGTAGGCGAATACTGGTTTGATCCAAGGACAATTAGCATGCACAAACAGGTTAGGGCGGTCCTGCAAGACCACAAAGCAGCATTTGCACAGCACAGGCACGACTGTGGCAGAATGGCTGGCTCAGTGCAGATTACAGGTCCTGACCCCAGACCCCAGAAACAGTACGGATTTCCCCAGGAAACAGAGGGAGAAATCTCAATGGTAATAAACAGCTTATTAGAACAGGGCGTACTGACATCAGTAGCCTCCACTAATAATGCCCCGATTTGGCCAGTTAGGAAACCCGATGGATCATGGCGACTGACCATTGATTACCGGGAACTGAACAAAGTGACCCCAGCCGCAGCCCCCACTGTAGCCACAAGTCCCGAGACCATGCTCAAGCAGGGACTCCATTCACGATACTTCATGGTTTTGGACATTAACAACGGATTCTGGTCCATTCCATTGGCTAAAGCGTGCCAGTATAAATTCGCATTCACTTTTAAAGGTCAGCAATACACGTGGACATGCCTTTCACAAGGATTCCACAACTCCCCCTCCATTTTCCACAGACAGCTGGCAAATGGATTAGCTAAATTTTCCCGCCCCGAATGACTGGTCCAGTATGTAGACGACCTGTTACTGCAGACAGACACAAAGGCAGAGCACATCTCGCTTCTAGCAGAACTCCTAGGACTCCTAAAAGAAATCGGATTTAAAGTTAACCCCCAAACAGCCCAAATTTTGGAAGAAAAGGTATTTGGGAACTATTACCACGCATGGTAAACGCGAGATCGAGCATAAAAGGATTGACTCGATTGTCAAATTGTCCCTTCCCCGAAATGTCTCAGCCCTCCGGTCGTTTTTAGGACTGGTTGGCTACTGCCGAAACCACATAGACGGTTTCGCCACTATCCGACCTACTTAAGAAAAAGGCACCTTGGGAATGGCTTCCGCAGCATTCAGATGCCGTGGATGTTTTAAAAAGAGCACTCAGCACAGCGCCCGCACTACAGGTTCCAGACCCACTTTCCCCCTACACCATAGAGGTAGCAAGCACCCTTTCGGCCGTGCTCCTCCAGGAACGGCATGAACAGTTAAGACCCGTGGCATATGCCTCAAGAGTTTTAGATCCTGTAGAACAAGGATTTTCTGCCTGTGAAGGGATCTGCTCGCAGGTTTTTGGGCAGTTCAGTATTTTTCGTACATTACAGGACTCAACCCCATTCCCATCCTCACAGAACACACCCCGACACAGCTATTGTTAGACGGCCGACTTAAAGATGGCACAGTCAGCCAAATCCGAGCAACCCGTTGGACCCTTCTTTTACAGGAACGGGACATCACTGTTAAAAGGACAAAAACCCACACTTTCCTTGCAGACAATTTACAGTACCCAGGCACCCCTCATGAATGTGAGATTATCTCAACACATCACAACACGGGCCCCTTCATCACAAAAACACCTCCCAGGAAGATAGGTAGTTCACCCCGGAGACCCCAGCCCACAGACATGAGGATCTATGTGGATGGCTCCTCAACAGTTTTAGACAGAAAACGCATAACATGATGCGGTATTCATGTAGAGTTCCCTAGAGGAAATTTCACTAAAGTTGCCAGGACACTTAGGCTCTCAGGCAGCAGAATTGGCAGCAATAGCATACATAGTTGATCACCCCGATTCGTTCCCCAGCCCAGCAGACATCTGCTCGGACAGCCTGTATGTTTGCAACAGCTTGACAGAATTCCTACCGCTGTGGGAAGCAAGAGGATTTGTTTCCACAGACGGAAAACCCCTACCATCAGCCCCATTACTCCGCCATATCTTGAAGCAGGCAAAGGACAGGAAATACGGCATTGTGAAAGTTCGTAGTCACCACCGTTCTTCCCCACCTGGAAATGTAAAAGCAGACGCTCTAGCTAAAGCAGGTTCCAGGCATGGTTATTTTTGGATCCCCCCCGAAAGCGCCCCAGTACACGTAGTTCAGGTCTCACAGATCAACATACAAGATTTAACGCAGGCGCAGAGACAAGATGAGAAGCTCAGGGAAGTTTTAAAGGCAACCTTCCCAGCCCCTTACGACGAATTTAGGAATACTATAACCACACATGGCGGTGTGATCCTTAAGGATAGCCTTTATGTGGTTCCTGAGCAGGACAGGAACCAACTCATTTGTTTGTTCCATGACAGTCATGGACACCAGGGAATTGAGCCCATGGTAGTCCACCTCAGCTCTGTTGGTGGCCAAATTTAAAAGCAGACATCACCCACTACGTTGAGAATTGCTTGATCTGTGCCCAGAACAATCTAGACAGATATGCAAAGAAGGCTCAATTTAGCCACACCCGCCCCGTTAATGGCCCCTGGACTAACCTCCAGATTGACTTTATAGGACCCTTACCCCCTTATAGAAATGTATACAAATATGTGTTGGTGGTCATCGACACATTTACAAAATGGGTAGAGGCATTCCCATCATGAACTAATACGGCGAAGACCACAGCCAAAATTCTGACCCACCACATCTGTACAAGATGGGGACTCCCCCGTAGCATAGAGTCCGATCAAGGCTCCCATTTTACAGGACGCGTTATGAAAAACGTCCTGACAATATTCGGCATTACTCAAAAATTTCACATCGCATACCACCCCCAGTCAAGTGGTATTGCCGAGAGGATGAATCGGACACTAAAAGCCACCCTCAGAAAGATGGTACAACTGAACAACAGCACATGGGACTCAGTTCTCCCATTTGCATTGATGTTTTTACAAAACACGGTATCCACGTCCACAGGATACACCCCCCACACTCTCATGACCGGACGCCCCATGAAAGGCACAGACTATTTATTGGGATTAGACTTGACCAGCCCCGAAGTGACGGCCCTCACCTACGAGAATGCTGTGCAGCAGCTAATCGATAATGTTAAAATGGCACGACTAGCTGCCGCAGTAAGAATGGGCACAAGAAAGGAACAGAGCACGGCTTGTTTCGACAAGACAGTGCATGCGACTGAGTTTGCCGTATGGCAGCAGGTTATGCCCTCCCTTTACAACCCCAGCACATTCCTGTCACCTAAGTACTCAGGTCCATACTCCATTTCGGACAAAGTAAGCCCCTCTGTCTACAAGATAAAGTACCCCAATGGTAAGACTGCGTGGTTTCACATAAACCAACTCAAGGCTTATGGCTCGCTGTCCAACCACACACACCACATCCTGCTCGCCGCAGCAGACGAACACGCCCCACCCACAGGAAACGCATTCCTACCCTCCCCCAGCCCGTCCACGGACTCGACTTCGACTCCGCCCCCTGACACACGACCCCGCCTCTCCCCGCCCACAGACAGCAGCGACAGTGACTGCGAAAACACTGACAACAGCCACAGCACACCACAATACTATCCCCCTGCAACAGGCCCCACTCCCAGCGACTCTGAACACGATTCGAGTGATCCCTTTGAGATCACATACATTAAAGCCCCAGACCCAGACCCACCGCCCAACGGTGACGACCTCAACTCCAGTACCTCTGAACTTGACACACGAATATGGCACCGCGACAATTCATTCAGGCTCATCAGGAACGATGAGATGAACCCCAAGTCACACCACGCAGCTTTGGCAAAACTTATACAGACAAGAGTATGGCAGCTGGGAGAAGATGACGACATTGAGTCTGACTCCCACCACGTGAATCCCTTTGCGACCCTGTTCGCAACAGAAAACTGAGGTGTCCAGATGATGTTTTAAAAAGGAACCGCTAGAGAGAAACGGTGTCCTTTCTGATGGAACCTGCACGATATTCGTTGCATGTTTGTTTGTATGTGTTTGTTAAATGTTCAATGTTTGAGATTTAAACAGCCTTCCATGGCCCCACGCCAAATTTGTCCGCAGGTACCTATGAAAACTTTCCAGCAGGCTTATCAGCCGAAACCGCTGAGACCTTGCCAGAACCCAGTTCGTAACTGCTCTTCCGATTCGACGGTAGAGGCATTACTGCAACCCACCACGATGACTACATTCTTGCCCGTTCTTGCCGGTTACTCAGGCAGTGGAGAAACGGCACTTACCCCAGCCCTGTCTGAGGATCCCCCCTCTGGTCCGCTAAACTCGGGGAGAGCACAGCCCCCCCCCTACCCGGGGATTCCATCCAATTCTTACCCGCCGCGGCCCATACGCACCTCATTTTGGCTCTTTTGTTTCAAAAGTTTCTGTTTTGTTTCATAGTAACCCTTTGGTTGCTTCCCCTCATGCTATTTACATCCTCAAACATTGGGATGGTAAATCGCACAGGCTGCGAGACGGCTCGCACTGTTTCAGTATTTTTAAGTCTGTCTTGTCCTGAAATTCGGATTTAAATAAAAATGAGGGAGTCACAGATGGTGACCAATTATAAAGGGAAATTGGCACTAAAGGACAGACAGACTAACACACGAGATGTTAAGCAAGATAATAACACATGTTATGCTTGTATTCACAGAATTCCAGAAGCTCCAGGATAAGAAGAGAAGAAAGAAGATGCTGGTGGCATCGTGCCGCCTCCCGCCCATGTCCAGCTCCCACATCCCGCCTCTCCCCCTCCTCGGTCACCCAGCAACCAGCCCCATAGCCGGAGCGGGTGTCCCTCGAACATGTCGGGGATCATAGATTGTGCCATCATGAAGGAGTCATGCACACTGCCCGTGTACCGGACACAGACATGCAGTATCTTCGTCCGGTGGTCATAGACCACCTGCACATTCATGGAGTAGGACCCCATCCTGTTCATGAACACCGCCCTGTTATCCGCGGGTGGCCACAGGGTGACGTGGACCCCATTGATGACCCTCCGGACCATGGGTATCCTGACGACAGCAGCGAACTCCGTTGCCCGGGCATCCTGGTGGGCGCAGTGCACGGGGAACTGGATGTACCGGTCCGCAATGGCATACACCTGTGCACCGACGCCTGTGAGATGCCGGACGGGTCCCCACTCCCGTCGCGTAGCCGTTTAGGGTGACCGTAATCTTGACGGCAACCGGGAGGGGGTGTCCTTCCCCAATCCCACGTGGTGCCAGGTGTTCCATCATGTGGCATATGTGGACCACGGTTTTGCGGCTCATCCTCAGTCTCCTCCTGCAAGCCCTGTCCGGGAGGTTCTGGAATGACATGCGGTGCTGGTTAGCACGGGGCTTCACCAGGCTCCTCCGTGGCACCACCTTTTCCTCCTTTCCCCCTCTTCCTCCTCCTCCTCCTGATCATCACCCTGCAGATTCCCTCCTCCTCGGCCTGTCTGCACCCTGAGCGGCTTGGTCAGCAATATCCTGCTCTATGACTCTCAGCTTGGCTAATGCTGGGGCCACTCAGCTCCTGACCCAGCACAAAGGAAGATGCACATGCCCCTCTGCGGCCCACTACTCTGTTGCGGCCTCCGCCTCCTCTCTGAGCCTCCACTCTGTCGCTCCCACAGGGCAACATGCAGGGGAGCGGCCCCTGCCACAGCTACCAACATCGCGGGTGGTGTCCAAACATTATGATCTGCAGGGGGTGAGGAGAAACGGAATGTTATCATGGCGCATACAGCGGTCCACAAACAGGTGCCATGGACTACATGGTCGCCCCAGTTGGCACCGTGCTCCCCAGTCATGCATTCCCCCCTTCCGCCAGGGCCATCGTTCCATGGCACGGCCCTCACTGGGGGCTGCTGTGGATGTGGTCCTGCGTCTCCACCCCCGGTGGGTGCCGCCGGCTGGATGAGGTGGCCATTGTGGGACCCGGCAAACACCCAAATGGCCATGATGCCTTCGATGGGGCCTGTGCCCAGTGTGGCTGCCCATTGGTATGGTCGTCGTAACGGCGGCCATTGCCAGGGCATTGCACTGTCATGACAGGTGGTTCCCGGACGCTCAGCCTGTCTCCCCCACCTTCTCCCACACTCCCCCGACCCTGGATGGCTTCTCCCCCGCCCCACGTCAGCCACGACGTCTACCTTTTGGCAGCCCCAGGACCCGCCACGCCGACCTCTACCTCCAGACCCTCATCAAGCACGACCGACTGACTTTTTTTAATAGGTGGTTAGAACCACTCCGTCGTGACCTTGGCACATGCCGCCGGGTCTTCGGCCCATCCGGGTGGCAGCCTCATTACGGGCCCAGAGAATCAGTCGTCATGCCAACATCAGCGATTCTCCAGGCCGTGCGGCGTATTCCGCAATCCGTTGATGTTTTGGGTGTGGAGAATCGGTAAACGGCGTCAGAGCAGCGTCGCAGATGGTTTTGGAGCAAATGCCTATTCTCCGGCCAAGTGCTCGGAAAATCCAGTCCTATGTCCCACTGCTGGCGTAAAAACAGTGGAGTTTTACTCCAGAAATTCAATCCCTGAAAGTTCAACGAATTCTCAGCCCTCAGGGACCCGGTGTGAATCTCGCAGCATTTGCTGCGGATACGCGTCACCACACTTCGGGTTCGAAGTCCGCGCATGTGCATGGCGGCGGCCTCCAGCGGCTGTGCTGAGCTCCATGGCGGACTCGGATCGCGGACCAAACTCAAAAAAGAGACCCCCCCCCTCCCTCAATCGGCCACACGCCCGAGCCTGAAGGGCCCCCCCGGATCTCCGATCCCCCGCCCCCGACCAGAATCCACAACCGCAACACCAGCATCCTGACCAGCAATAGAGGGTTAGTTCCACGCCGTCGGGAACTTGGCTGGTCGGGAGCGGTGGATTGCTGGGCGGGCCTCTGGCAATGGGCTTCCGATGGCGCCGCGTGCTTCGCAGTCACGCCGATTTTTGGATCCCGGAGAATCGGCGAACCAGTGCCGGTCCCGATTAAGGGGTGAAAGTGGATTCTCCGCCGCGTACCGGCAGCGATTTTGTCGCGGGGCTGCAGAGAATCCAGCCGTCGATCTTTCTATATCTGTCTCTCTTTCATTCCCTCTGTCATTTATTCTCTCTCTCTCTCTCTCTCTCTCTCTCTCTCTCTCTCTCTCTCTCTCTCTCTCTCTCTTTCTTACTTTCATTCTCTGGACAGCATGGCAGCACAGTGGTTAGCACAGTTGCTTCACAACTCCAGGGTCCCAGGTTCGATTCCCGGCTTGGGTCACTCTCTGTGCAGAGTCTGCACGTTCTCCCCGTGTCTGCGTGGGTTTCCTCCGGGTGCTCTGGTTTCCTCCCACAGTCCAAAGACGATCAGGTTAGGTGGATTGGCCATGATAAATTGCCCTTAGTGTCCAAAAAGGTTGGGTGGGATTACTGGGTTACTGGGATAAGGTGGAGATGAGGACTTGGGTGCTCTTTCCAAGAGCCAGTGCAGACTCGATGGGCCAAATGGCCTCCTTCTGCACTGTAAATCATATGATTCGATGGTCTGTCCCTCTCTTTCACTCTCTCTATCTCTGTCACTCACTCTGTCTCTTTCTCACACATTCCCTCTCTCTCTCTGTGATCCAGGTGAACAGAATTTAACAGTCAAAGCAGAATCCATTCCCTCAGACTCTCTGTGTGGGAATGAGGTGGCGATTGTACCGGAGAAAGGAGCCATCGATATCATCCGCAAACCGCTCCTGATCACGGTCAGTGTCAACCTTTCAATCCAGGACTGGTCCATCTCCACATTCTCCTTTGCTCTCTCTCATTCTCGGTCTCTGTCTCCCACTCTCTCTCACACTCTCAATAATCTCTCTAACTCTGTCCCTGTTCCTCTCTCCGCAATCGCTCTTATTCTCTACTCTCTGCCTCTGTGTCCATACATTTCTGACTCCGCCGATCTCTCTCACTCTCTCACACTCTACAGTACTACTCTCTCTGTTCCTGTCGATCTCTCTCACTCTCTCTCACACTCACTATTCTCTCTCTGTCTCTGTTTCTCTTTCTGTCTTTGGCAATCTCTCTCACTCCCTTTCACACTCTCGCTATTCTGTCACTCTGTGTCTCTATCTGTTCCTCTATCTTCGATGATCTCTCTTACACACACTCTCTCTCTTTATCTGTTCCTCCCTCTGCCTCCGTCGATCTCTCTCACTCCCACTCACACTCTTACTACTCTCTCTCTGTGCCCCTGTGTCCATTCCTTTCTCTGACTCCATCGATCTCTCTCTCTCCCTCTCTCTCGCACTCTCACTATTCTATGTCTCCGTTTCTGTCTCCATCACTCTCACACTCTCACTATTTTCTCTCCCTCTCTCTCTTTGCCTATTCCTCTATCTCCATTGATCTCTCATTCTCTCGCACTCTCACTACTCTCTCTATCTCTATCCCTCTCTGTCTCTGTCGATCTCTCTCACTCTCTCACCATTCTCCCTCTCTTTTTCTGTGTGTTCTTTTCTGTGCCTCCATCGAGCTCTCTCACTCCCTCTCACACTCACGATTCTCTCTCTATCTCTGTCTATTCCACTCTCTGTCTCTATCAACCTCTCTCTCTCGCTCTCTCACACTCTCACTATTATATGTCTCTGTGTCTGTTCCTCTCTGTTTCTGTCTCCGTCACACTCTCTCTTACTCTCCCTTTTCTCTCTCTGTCTCTGTGTCTGTTCCTCTCTCAATCCTCAGGTTGGGGTTTTGGGATTGAGATTGTGGTTGGGGTTTGGGATTGATATTGTGATTGGGGTTTGGGATTGAGATTGTGGCTGGGGTTTGGGATTGAGATTGTGGTTGGGGTTTGGGACTGAGATTGTGGTTTGGGATTCAGATTGTCGTTGGGGTTTGGAATGAGATTGTGACTAGGGTTTGGGGTGGAGATTGTGGCTGGGGATTGGGATTGAGATTGTGGTTGGGGTTTGGGATTGAGATTGTGGTTGGGGTTTGGGACTGAGATTGTGGTTTGGGATTGAGATTGCCGTTGGGGTTTGGAATGAGATTGTGGCTGGTGTTTGGCATGGACATTGTGGCTGGGGTTTGGGATTGAGATTGTGGTTGGTGTTTGGGATTGAGATTGTGATTGGGGTTTGGGAATGACATAGTGGTTGGGGTTTTGGGATTGAGATTGTGGTTGGGGTTTGGGATTGAGATTGTGGCTAGGGTTTGGGATTGAGGTTGGGGTTTGGGATTGGGATAGGGGTTGGGGTTTGGGATTCAGATTGTAGTTGGGGTTTGGGATTGAGATTGTGGCTGGGGTTTTGGATTGAGATTGTGGTTGGGGTTTGGATTGAGATTGTGGTTTGTGATTGAGATTGTGGTTGAGGTTTGGGATGGAGAATGTGGTTGGAGTTTGGGGATTGAGATTGAGGTTGGGGTTTGGGATTGAGATTGTGGTTTACGATTGAGATTGAGGTTTGGGATTGAGATTGTTATTGGGATTTGGGATTGAGATTGTGGTTTGCGATTGTGGTTGGGGTTTGGGGATTGAGATTGTGGTTTGGGATTGAGAATGTGACTGAGGTTTGGGATTCAGTTTGTGGTTGGGGTTTGGGATTGAGATTCTGTTTGGAGTTTGGGATTGAGAATGTGACTGGGGTTTGGGATTGAGATTGTGGTTGGGGTTTGGGATTGAGATTGTGGTTGGGGTTTGGGATTGTGATTGTGATTTGGGATGGAGTGTGTGGTTGGGGTTTGGGATTGAGATATGGTTGGTGTTTTGGATTAAGATTGTCGTCGGGTTTTGGGATTGTGATTGTGGTTGGGGTTTGGGATGGATGTGTGGTTGGGGTTTGGGATTGAGATTGTGGTTGGGGTTTGGGATGGAGATTGTGGTTGGGGTTTGGGATTGAGATTGTAGTTGGGGTGTGAGATGGAGAGTGTGGTTGGGGTTTGGGATTGAGATTGTGATTGGGGTTTGGGGATTGAGATTGTGGTTGGGGTTTGAAATGAAATGAAAAATTAAAATCACTTATCGTCACGAGTAGGTTTCAATGAAGTTACTGTGAAAAGCCCCTAGTCGCCACATTCCGGCGCCTGTTCGGGGAGGCTGATACGGGAATCGAACCGTGCTGCTGGCCTGCTTAGTCTGCTTTTAAAGCCAGCGATTTAGCCCAGTGAGCTAAATCAGCCCCTTGTGGTTTGGGATTGAGACTGTGGGTGGATTTTGGGATTGAGATTCTGTTTGGATTCTGGGATTGAGATTGTGGTTGGGGTTTGGGATTAATATTGTAATTGGAGTTTGGGATTGAGATTGCGGTTGCGGTTTGGGATTGAGATTGTGGTTGGCGTTTGGAACGGAGAGTGTGGTTGGGGTTTGGAATTGAGATTCTGGTTGGGGTTTGGGTATGAGATTGTGGTTGGGGTTTGGAACGGAGAGTATGGTTGGGGTTTGGAATTGAGATTCTGGTTGGGGTTTGGGCTGGAGATTGTGGTTGGGGTTTGGGATGGAGATTGTCGTTGGGGTTTTGGATTGAGATTGTTGTTGGGGACTGGGATTGTGGTTACGGCTGGGGTTTGGGATTGAGATTGTGGCTGAGGTTTGTGATGGAGTTTGTGTTTGGCGTTTGGGATTGAGATTGTGGTTGGAGTTTGGGATTCAGATTATAGTTGGGGATTGGGATTGAGATTGTGGCTGGGGTCTGGGACTGAGATTGTGGTTGGGGATTGAGATTGTGGTTGGCGTTTGGAACGGAGAGTATGGTTGGGGTTTGGAATTGAGATTGTGGTTGGGGTTCGGGACTGAGATTGTGGTTCGGGTTTGGGACTGAGATTGTGGCTGGGGTTTGAGATGGAGATTGTGATTGGGGTTTGTGATTCAGATTGTAGTTGAGTTTTGGGATTGAGATTGTGGTTGGGGCTTGGGACTGAGATTGTGGTTGGGGTTTGGGATTGAGTTTGTGGCTGGGGTTTGGGATTGAGACTGTGATTGGGGTTTGGGATTGAGATACTGGTTGGGGTTTGGGATTGAGATTCTGTTTGGATTTTGGGATTGAAATTGTGGCTGGGGTTTGGGATTGATATTGTGGTTGTGGTTTGGGATTGAGATTGTGATTGGGGTTTGGGATTGAGACTGTGGGTGGAATTTGGGATTGAGATTCTGTTTGGATTCTGGGATTGAAATTGTGGTTGGGGTTTGGGATTAAGATTGTAATTGGTGTTTGGGATTGAGATTGTGGTTGCGGTCTGGGATTGAGATTGTGGTTGGGGTTTGGGTATGAGATTGTGGTTGGGGTTTGGGATCGAGATTTTGTTTGGATTTTGGGATTGACATTGTGGTTGAGGTTTGGGCTGGAGATTGTGGTTGGGGTTTGGGATGGAGATTGTCGTTGGGGTATTGGATTGAGATTGTTGTTGGGGACTGGGATTGAGGTTGGGACTGGGGTTTGGGATTGAGATTTTGGTTGGGGTTTGGGACTGAGATTGTGGTTTGGGATTCAGATTGTGATTGGGGTTGGAATTGTGGTTGGGAATTGGGAATGTGATTGTGGCTGGGGTTTGGGATTGAGATTGTGGCTGGGGTTTGTGATGGAGTTTGTGTTTGGCGTTTGGGATTGAGATTGTGGTTGGAGTTTGGGATTCAGATTATAGTTGGGAATTGGGATTGAGATTGTGGCTGGGGTCTGGGACTGAGATTGTGGTTTGGGATTGTAATTCTGGTTGGGGTTTGGGATTAAGATTGTAATTGGTGTTTGGGATTGAGATTGCGGTTTGAGATTGAGATTGTGGTTGGCGTTTGGAACGGAGAGTATGGTTGGAGTTTGGAATTGAGATTGTGGTTGGGGTTTGGGTATGAGATTGTGGTTGGGGTTTGGGATCGAGATTCTGTTTGTGTTTTGGGATTGACATTGTGGTTGAGGTTTGGGCTGGAGATGGTGGTTGGGGTTTGGGATGGAGATTGTTGTTGGGGTTTCGGATTGAGATTGTTGTAGGGGACTGGGATTGAGGTTGCGGCTGCGGTTTGGGATTGAGATTGTGGTTGGGGTTTGGGACTGAGATTGTGGTTTGGGATTCAGATTGTGATTGGGGTTGGTATTGAGATTGTGGTTGGGGTTTGGGAATGTGATTGTGGCTGGGGTTTGGGATTGAGATTGTGGCTGGGGTTTGTGATGGAGTTTGTGTTTGGCGTTTGGGATTGAGATTGTGGTTGGAGTTTGGGATTCAGATTATAGTTGGGGGTTGGGATTGAGATTGTGGCTGGGGTCTGGGACTGAGATTGTGGTTTGGGATTGAGATTGTAGGTGTGGTTTGGGATTGAGATTGTCGCTGGGGTTTGGGAATGAGATTGTGGTTGGAGTTTGGGATTGAGAAGATGGTTGGGGATTGAGATTGTGGCTGGGGTTTGGGATGGAGATTGTGATTGGGGTTTGTGATTCAGATTGTAGTTGAGTTTTGGGATTGAGATTGTGGTTGGGGCTTGGGACTGAGATTGTGATTGGGGTTTGGGGTTGAGTTTGTGGCTGGGGTTTGGGATTGAGACTGTGATTGGGGTTTGGGATTGAGATACTGGTTGGGGTTTGGGATTGAGATTCTGTTTGGATTTTGGGATTGAAATTGTGGCTGGGGTTTGGGATTGATATTGTGGTTGTGGTTTGGGATTGAGATTGTGATTGGGGTTTGGGATTGAGACTGTGGGTGGAATTTGGGATTGAGATTCTGTTTGGATTCTGGGATTGAAATTGTGGTTGGGGTTTGGGATTAAGATTGTAATTGGTGTTTGGGATGGAGATTGTGGTTGAAATGAAATGAAAAATGAAAATCGCTTATTGTCACGAGTAGGCTTCAATTAAGTTACTGTGAAAAGCCTCTAGTCGCCACATTCCGGCGCCTGTTCGGGGAGGCTGATACGGGAATCGAACTGTGCTGCTGGCCTGCTTAGTCTGCTTTAAAAGCCAGCGATTTAGCCCAGTGAGCTAAATCAGCCCCTTGGGGTTTGGAATTGAAATTGTGGCTGGGGTTTGGGATGGAGTTTGGGATTGAGATTGTGTTTGGGGTTTGGGATTGAGAGTATGGTTGGGGTTTGGGATTGAGATTGTGGTAGGGGATTGAGATTGTGGTTGGCGTTTGGAACGGAGAGTATGGTTGGGGTTTGGAATTGAGATTGTGGTTGGGGTTCGGGACTGAGATTGTGGTTGGGGTTTGGGACTGAGATTGTGGCTGGGGTTTGAGATGGAGATTGTGATTGGGGTTTGTGATTCAGATTGTAGTTGAGTTTTGGGATTGAGATTGTGGTTGGGGCTTGGGACTGAGATTGTGGTTGGGGTTTGGGATTGAGTTTGTGGCTGGGGTTTGGGATTGAGACTGTGATTGGGGTTTGGGATTGAGATACTGGTTGGGGTTTGGGATTGAGATTCTGTTTGGATTTTGGGATTGAAATTGTGGCTGGGGTTTGGGATTGATATTGTGGTTGTGGTTTGGGATTGAGATTGTGATTGGGGTTTGGGATTGAGACTGTGGGTGGAATTTGGGATTGAGATTCTGTTTGGATTCTGGGATTGAAATTGTGGTTGGGGTTTGGGATTAAGATTGTAATTGGTGTTTGGGATTGAGATTGTGGTTGCGGTCTGGGATTGAGATTGTGGTTGGGGTTTGGGTATGAGATTGTGGTTGGGGTTTGGGATCGAGATTTTGTTTGGATTTTGGGATTGACATTGTGGTTGAGGTTTGGGCTGGAGATTGTGGTTGGGGTTTGGGATGGAGATTGTCGTTGGGGTATTGGATTGAGATTGTTGTTGGGGACTGGGATTGAGGTTGGGACTGGGGTTTGGGATTGAGATCTTGGTTGGGGTTTGGGACTGAGATTGTGGTTTGGGATTCAGATTGTGATTGGGGTTGGAATTGTGGTTGGGAATTGGGAATGTGATTGTGGCTGGGGTTTGGGATTGAGATTGTGGCTGGGGTTTGTGATGGAGATTGTTATTGGGGTTTGTGATTCAGATTGTAGTTGAGTTTTGGGATTGAGATTGTGGTTGGGGCTTGGGACTGAGATTGTGATTGGGGTTTGGGGTTGAGAAGATGGTTGGGGATTGAGATTGTGGCTGGGGTTTGGGATGGAGATTGTTATTGGGGTTTGTGATTCAGATTGTAGTTGAGTTTTGGGATTGAGATTGTGGTTGGGGCTTGGGACTGAGATTGTGATTGGGGTTTGGGGTTGAGTTTGTGGCTGGGGTTTGGGATTGAGACTGTGATTGGGGTTTGGGATTGAGATACTGGTTGGGGTTTGGGATTGAGATTCTGTTTGGATTTTGGGATTGAAATTGTGGCTGGGGTTTGGGATTGATATTGTGGTTGTGGTTTGGGATTGAGATTATGATTGGGGTTTGGGATTGAGACTGTGGGTGGAATTTGGGATTGAGATTCTGTTTGGATTCTGGGATTGAAATTGTGGTTGGGGTTTGGGATTAAGATTGTAATTGGTGTTTGGGATGGAGATTGTGGTTGAAATGAAATGAAAAATGAAAATCGCTTATTGTCACGAGTAGGCTTCAATGAAGTTACTGTGAAAAGCCCCTAGTCGCCACATTCCGGCGCCTGTCCGGGGAGGCTGATACGGGAATCGAACTGTGCTGCTGGCCTGCTTAGTCTGCTTTAAAAGCCAGCGATTTAGCCCAGTGAGCTAAATCAGCCCCTTGGGGTTTGGAATTGAAATTGTGGCTGGGGTTTGGGATGGAGTTTGGGATTGAGATTGTGTTTGGGGTTTGGGATTGAGAGTATGGTTGGGGTTTGGGATTGAGATTGTGGTAGGGGATTGAGATTGAGATTGTACTTGGGGTTTGGGATTGAGATAGTGGTTGGGGATTGAGATTGTGCTTGGTGTTTGGGATAGAGATTTTGGTTGGGGTTTGGGATTGAGATTGTGGTTGGGGATGGGGAAAGATTGTGGTAGGAGTTTGGGATTGAGATTGTGGTTGGGGATTGGGATTGAGATTGTGGTTGGACTTTGGGATGGAGATTGTGATTGGGGTTTGGGATTGAGATTGTGATTTGGGTTTGGGATTACGATTGTGGTTGGGGTTTGGGAATGAGATTGTAGTTGGGGTTTGGAATGGAGATTGTGATTGGGGTTTGTGATTCAGATTGTAGTTGAGTTTGGGATTGAGATTGTGGTTGGGGACTGGGATTGAGATTCTGGTTGGGGTTTGGGATTGAGATTCTGTTTGGATTTTGGGATTGAAATTGTGGCTGTGGTTTGGGATTGATATTGTGGTTGTGGTTTGGGATTGAGATTGTGATTGGGGTTTGGGATTGAGACAGTGGGTGGATTTTGGGATTGAGATTCTTTTTGGATTCTGGATTGAGATTGTGGTTGGGGTTTGGGATTAAGATTGTAATTAGGGTTTGGGATTGAGATTGCGGTTGCGGTTTGGGATGGAGATTGTGGTTGGGGTTTGGGATTGAGATTGTGGCTGGGGTTTGGGATTGAGATTGTGGTTTGGGTTTGAGATTCTGTTTGGATTCTGGGATTGAGATTGTGGCTGGGGTTTGGGATTGAGATTGTGGTTGGGGTTTGGGACTGAGATTGTGGTTTGGGATTGAGATTGTGATTGGGGTTGGTATTGAGATTGTGGTTGGGGTTTGGGAATGTGATTGTGGCTGGGGTTTGGGATTGAGATTGTGGCTGGGGTTTGTGATGGAGTTTGTGTTTGGCGTTTGGGATTGAGATTGTGGTTGGAGTTTGGGATTCAGATTATAGTTGGGGATTGGGATTGAGATTGTGGCTGGGGTCTGGGACTGAGATTGTGGTTTGGGATTGAGATTGTAGGAGTGGTTTGGGATTGAGATTGTCGCTGGGGTTTGGGAATGAGATTGTGGTTGGAGTTTGGGATTGAGAATATGGTTGGGGATTGAGATTGTGGCTGGGGTTTGGGATGGAGATTGTGATTGGGGTTTGTGATTCAGATTGTAGTTGAGTTTTGGGATTGAGATTGTGGTTGAGGCTTGGGACTGAGATTGTGATTGGGGTTTGGGGTTGAGTTTGTGGCTGGGGTTTGGGATTGAGACTGTGATTGGGGTTTGGGATTGAGATACTGGTTGGGGTTTGGGATTGAGATTCTGTTTGGATTTTGGGATTGAAATTGTGGCTGGGGTTTAGGATTGATATTGTGGTTGTGGTTTGGGATTGAGATTGTGATTGGGGTTTGGGATTGAGACTGTGGGTGGAATTTGGGATTGAGATTCTGTTTGGATTCTGGGATTGAAATTGTGGTTGGGGTTTAGGATTAAAATTGTAATTGGTGTTTGGGATGGAGATTGTGGTTGAAATGAAATGAAAAATGAAAATCGCTTATTGTCACGAGTAGGCTTCAATGAAGTTACTGTGAAAAGCCCCTAGTCACCACATTTCCGGCGCCTGTCCGGGGAGGCTGATACGGGAATCGAACTGTGCTGCTGGCCTGCTTAGTCTGCTTTAAAAACCAGCGATTTAGCCCAGTGAGCTAAATCAGTCCCTTGGGGTTTGGAATTGAAATTGTGGCTGGGGTTTGGAATGGAGTTTGTGTTTGGGATTGAGATTGTGTTTGGGGTTTGGGATTGAGAGTATGGTTGGGGTTTGGGATTGAGATTCTGGTAGGGGATTGAGATTGAGATTGTGCTTGGGGTTTGGGATCGAGATAGTGGTTGGGGACTGAGATTGTGCTTGGTGTTTGGGATAGCGATTTTGGTTGGGGTTTGAGATTGAGATTGTGGCTGGGGATGGGGAAAGATTGTGGTAGGAGTTTGGGATTGAGATTGTGTTTGGGGATTGGGATTGAGATTGTGGTTGGATTTTGGGATGGAGATTGTGATTGGGGTTTGGGATTGAGATTGTGATTTGGGTTTGGGATTACGATTGTGGTTGGGGTTTGGGAATTAGATTGTAGTTGGGGTTTGGAATGGAGATTGTGAATGGGGTTTCTGATTCAGGTTGTAGTTGAGTTTGGGATTGAGATTGTGGTTGGGGACTGGGATTGAGATTCTGGTTGGGGTTTGGGATTGAGATTCTGTTTGGATTTTGGGATTGAAATTGTGGCTGTGGTTTGGGATTGATATTGTGGTTGTGGTTTGGGATTGAGATTGTGATTGGGGTTTGGGATTGAGACTGTGGGTGGAATTTGGGATTGAGATTCTGTTTGGATTCTGGGATTGAAATTGTGGTTGGGGTTTAGGATTAAAATTGTAATTGGTGTTTGGGATGGAGATTGTGGTTGAAATGAAATGAAAAATGAAAATCGCTTATTGTCACGAGTAGGGTTCAATGAAGTTACTGTGAAAAGCCCCTAGTCGCCACATTCCGGCGCCTGTCCGGGGAGGCTGATACGGGAATCGAACTGTGCTGCTGGCCTGCTTAGTCTGCTTTAAAAGCCAGCGATTTAGCCCAGTGAGCTAAATCAGCCCCTTGGGGTTTGGAATTGAAATTGTGGCTGGGGTTTGGGATGGAGTTTGGGATTGAGATTGTGTTTGGGGTTTGGGATTGAGAGTATGGTTGGGGTTTGGGATTGAGATTGTGGTAGGGGATTGAGATTGTGGTTGGCGTTTGGAACGGAGAGTATGGTTGGGGTTTGGAATTGAGATTGTGGTTGGGGTTCGGGACTGAGATTGTGGTTGGGGCTTGGGACTGAGATTGTGGCTGGGGTTTGAGATGGAGATTGTGATTGGGGTTTGTGATTCAGATTGTAGTTGAGTTTTGGGATTGAGATTGTGGTTGGTGCTTGGGACTGAGATTGTGGTTGGGGTTTGGGATTGAGTTTGTGGCTGGGGTTTGGGATTGAGACTGTGATTGGGGTTTGGGATTGAGATACTGGTTGGGGTTTGGGATTGAGATTCTGTTTGGATTTTGGGATTGAAATTGTGGCTGGGGTTTGGGATTGATATTGTGGTTGTGGTTTGGGATTGAGATTGTGATTGGGGTTTGGGATTGAGACTGTGGGTGGTATTTGGGATTGAGATTCTGTTTGGATTCTGGGATTGAAATTGTGGTTGGGGTTTGGGATTAAGATTGTAATTGGTGTTTGGGATTGAGATTGTGGTTGCGGTTTGGGATTGAGATTGTGGTTGGGGTTTGGGTATGAGATTGTGGTTGGGGTTTGGGATCGAGATTTTGTTTGGATTTTGGGATTGACATTGTGGTTGAGGTTTGGGCTGGAGATTGTGGTTGGGGTTTGGGATGGAGATTGTCGTTGGGGTATTGGATTGAGATTGTTGTTGGGGACTGGGATTGAGGTTGGGACTGGGGTTTGGGATTGAGATCTTGGTTGGGGTTTGGGACTGAGATTGTGGTTTGGGATTCAGATTGTGATTGGGGTTGGAATTGTGGTTGGGAATTGGGAATGTGATTGTGGCTGGGGTTTGGGATTGAGATTGTGGCTGGGGTTTGTGATGGAGATTGTTATTGGGGTTTGTGATTCAGATTGTAGTTGAGTTTTGGGATTGAGATTGTGGTTGGGGCTTGGGACTGAGATTGTGATTGGGGTTTGGGGTTGAGAAGATGGTTGGGGATTGAGATTGTGGCTGGGGTTTGGGATGGAGATTGTTATTGGGGTTTGTGATTCAGATTGTAGTTGAGTTTTGGGATTGAGATTGTGGTTGGGGCTTGGGACTGAGATTGTGATTGGGGTTTGGGGTTGAGTTTGTGGCTGGGGTTTGGGATTGAGACTGTGATTGGGGTTTGGGATTGAGATACTGGTTGGGGTTTGGGATTGAGATTCTGTTTGGATTTTGGGATTGAAATTGTGGCTGGGGTTTGGGATTGATATTGTGGTTGTGGTTTGGGATTGAGATTATGATTGGGGTTTGGGATTGAGACTGTGGGTGGAATTTGGGATTGAGATTCTGTTTGGATTCTGGGATTGAAATTGTGGTTGGGGTTTGGGATTAAGATTGTAATTGGTGTTTGGGATGGAGATTGTGGTTGAAATGAAATGAAAAATGAAAATCGCTTATTGTCACGAGTAGGCTTCAATGAAGTTACTGTGAAAAGCCCCTAGTCGCCACATTCCGGCGCCTGTCCGGGGAGGCTGATACGGGAATCGAACTGTGCTGCTGGCCTGCTTAGTCTGCTTTAAAAGCCAGCGATTTAGCCCAGTGAGCTAAATCAGCCCCTTGGGGTTTGGAATTGAAATTGTGGCTGGGGTTTGGGATGGAGTTTGGGATTGAGATTGTGTTTGGGGTTTGGGATTGAGAGTATGGTTGGGGTTTGGGATTGAGATTGTGGTAGGGGATTGAGATTGAGATTGTACTTGGGTTTGGGATTGAGATAGTGGTTGGGGATTGAGATTGTGCTTGGTGTTTGGGATAGAGATTTTGGTTGGGGTTTGGGATTGAGATTGTGGTTGGGGATGGGGAAAGATTGTGGTAGGAGTTTGGGATTGAGATTGTGGTTGGGGATTGGGATTGAGATTGTGGTTGGACTTTGGGATGGAGATTGTGATTGGGGTTTGGGATTGAGATTGTGATTTGGGTTTGGGATTACGATTGTGGTTGGGGTTTGGGAATGAGATTGTAGTTGGGGTTTGGAATGGAGATTGTGATTGGGGTTTGTGATTCAGATTGTAGTTGAGTTTGGGATTGAGATTGTGGTTGGGGACTGGGATTGAGATTCTGGTTGGGGTTTGGGATTCAGATTGTGATTGGGGTTGGTATTGAGATTGGGGTTGGGGTTTGGGAATGTGATTGTGGCTGGGGTTTGGGATTGTGGTTGAAATAAAATGAAAAATGAAAATCGCTTATTGTCACGAGTAAGCTTTAATGAAGTTACTGTGGAAAGCCCCTAGTCGCCACATTCCGGCGCCTGTCCGGGGAGGCTGATACGGGAATCGAACTGTGCTGCTGGCCTGCTTAGTCTCCTTTAAAAGCCAGTGATTTATCCCAGTGAGCTAAATCAGCCCCTTGGGGTTTGGGATTGAAATTGTGGCTGGGGTTTGGATGGAGTTTGTGTTTGGGATTGAGATTGTGTTTGGGGTTTGGGATTGAGAGTATGGTTGGGGTTTGGGATTGAGATTGTGGTAGGGGATTGAGATTGAGATTGTGTTTGGGGTTTGGGATTGAGATAGTGGTTGGGGATTGAGATTGTGCTTGGTGTTTGGGATAGAGATTTTGGTTGGGGTTTGGGATTGAGATTGTGGCTGGGGATAGGGAAAGATTGTGGTTTGAGTTTGGGATGGAGATTGTGGTTGGGGTTTGGGAATTAGATTGTAGTTGGGGTTTGGAATGGAGATTGTGATTGGGGTTTGGGATTGAGACAGTGGGTGGATTTTGGGATTGAGATTCTGTTTGGATTCTAGGATAGAGATTGTGGTTGGGGTTTAGGATTGAGATTGTGGTTGGGGTTTGGCATTGAGATTGTGGTTGGTGTTTGGGATTGAGATTGTGGTTGGTGTTTGGGATTGAGATTGTGGTTCGGGATTGTGAATGTGGTTGGGGTTTGGGACTGAGATTTTGGCTGGGGTTTGGGACTGAGATTGTGGTTTGGGATAGAGATTGTGGTTGGGGTTTGGGATTGAGATTGTGGTTGGCGTTTGGGATGGAGATTGTGGTTGGGGTTTGGGATTGAGATTGTGGTTGGGGTTTGGGATGGAGATTGTGATTGGATTTTGGGATTGAGATTCTGTTTGGATTCTGGGATTGAGATTGTGGTTGGAGTTTGGGATTAAGATTGTAATTAGGGGTTGGGATTGAGATTGCGGTTGCGGTTTGGGCTGGAGATTGTGGTTGGGTTTGGGATTGAGATTGTGGCTGGGGTTTGGGATAGAGATTGTGGTTGGGGTTTGGGATTGAGATTGTGGCTGGGGTTTGGGATTGAGATTGTGGTTGGTGTTTGGGATTGAGATTGTGGTTGGTGTTTGGGATTGAGATTGTGGTTCGGGATTGTGAATGTGGTTGGGGTTTGGGACTGAGATTTTGGCTGGGGTTTGGGATGGAGATTGTGGTTGGGGTTTGGGATGGAGATTGTGGTTGGGGTTTGGGATGGAGATTGTGGTTGGGGTTTGGGATTGAGATTGTGGTTGGGGTTTGGGATGGAGATTGTGGTTTGCGATTGAGATTGAGGTTTGGGTTTGTGATTGAGATTGTGGTTTGCGATTGAGATTGTGGTTGGGGTTTGGGGATTGAGATTGTGATTGGGGATTGAGATTATAATTGGGGTTTGGGATTCAGATTGTGATTGGGGATTGGGATTGAGATTATGTTTGAGGTTTGGAATTGAGAATGTGACTGGGGTTTGGGATTGAGATTGTGATTGGATTTTGGGATTGAGATTCTGTTTGGATTCTGGGATTGAGATTGTGGTTGGAGTTTGGGATTAAGATTGTAATTAGGGGTTGGGATTGAGATTGCGGTTGCGGTTTGGGCTGGAGATTGTGGTTGGGTTTGGGATTGAGATTGTGGCTGGGGTTTGGGATTGAGATTGTGGTTTGGGATAGAGATTGTGGTTGGGGTTTGGGATTGAGATTGTGGCTGGGGTTTGGGATTGAGATTGTAGTTGGTGTTTGGGATTGAGATTGCGGTTCGGGTTTGTGAATGTGGTTGGGGTTTGGGACTGAGATTTTGGCTGGGGTTTGGGACTGAGATTGTGGTTTGGGATAGAGATTGTGGTTGGGGTTTGGGATTGAGAGTGTGGTTGGCGTTTGGGATGGAGATTGTGGTTGGGGTTTGGGATTGATATTGTGGTTGGGGTTTGGGATGGAGATTGTGGTTTGCGATTGAGATTGAGGTTGGGGTTTGTGATTGAGATTGTGGTTTGCGATTGAGATTGTGGTTGGGGATTGAGATTTTGATTGGGGATTGAGATTATGATTGGGGTTTGGGATTCAGATTGTGATTGGGGATTGGGATTGAGATTATGTTTGAGGTTTGGAATTGAGAATGTGACTGGGGTTTGGGATTGAGATTGTGATTGGGGTTTGGGATTGAGATTCTGGTTGGTGTTTTGGATTGAGATTCTGGTTGGTGTTTTGGATTGAGAATGTTGTTTGGGATTGAGATTGTGGTTGGGGTTTGGGATTGAGATTGTGGTTGGTGTTTTCGATTGAGATTGTGGTTGGTGTTTGCGATTGAGATTGTGGTTCGGGATTGAGATTGTGGTTGGGGTTTGGGATGGAGAGTGTGGCTGGTTTGGGATTGAGATTGTGGTTGCATTTTGGCATTGTGATTGTTGTTGGGGTTTGTAGATTGAGATTGTGGTTGGTGTTTGGGGATTGTGATTGTGGTTGGGGTTTGGGGATTGAGATTGTGGTTGAGGTTTGGGGATTGAGATTGTGGTTGGGGTTTGGGGATTGAGATTGTGGTTGGGGTTTGGGGATTGAGATTGTGGTTGGGTTTGTAGGTTGAGATTGTGGTTGGGGTTTGGCGATTGAGATTGTGGCTGGGGATAGGGAAAGATTGTGGTTTGAGTTTGGGATGGAGATTGTGGTTGGGGTTTGGGAATGAGATTGTAGTTGGGGTTTGGAATGGAGATTGTGATTGGGGTTTGGGATTGAGACAGTGGGTGGATTTTGGGATTGAGATTCTGTTTGGATTCTGGGATAGAGATTGTGGTTGGGGTTTGGGATTGAGATTGTGGCTGGGGTTTGGGATTGAGATTGTGGTTGGTGTTTGGGATTGAGATTGTGGTTGGTGTTTGGGATTGAGATTGTGGTTCGGGTTTGTGAATGTGGTTGGGGTTTGGGACTGAGATTTTGGCTGGGGTTTAGGACTGAGATTGTGGTTTGGGATAGAGATTGTGGTTGGGGTTTGGGATTGAGATTATGGTTGGCGTTTGGGATGGAGATTGTGGTTGGGGTTTGGGATTGAGATTGTGGTTGGGGTTTGGGATGGAGATTGTGGTTTGCGATTGAGATTGAGGTTGGGGTTTGTGATTGAGATTGTGGTTTGCGATTGAGATTGTGGTTGGGGTTTGGGGATTGAGATTGTGATTGGGGATTGAGATTATGATTGGGGATTGAGATTATAATTGGGGTTTGGGATTCAGATTGTGATTGGGGATTGGGATAGATATTGTGGTTGGGGTTTGGGATTGAGATTGTGGTTGGCGTTTGGGATAGAGATTGTGGTTGGGGTTTGGGGATTGAGATTGTGATTGGGGATTGAGATTATGATTGGGGTTTGGGATTCAGATTGTGATTGGGGATTGGGATTGAGATTATGTTTGAGGTTTGGAATTGAGAATGTGACTGGGGTTGGGATTGAGATTGTGATTGGATTTTGGGATTGAGATTCTGTTTGGATTCTGGGATTGAGATTGTGGTTGGAGTTTGGGATTAAGATTGTAATTAGGGGTTGGGATTGAGATTGCGGTTGCGGTTTGGGCTGGAGATTGTGGTTGGGTTTGGGATTGAGATTGTGGCTGGGGTTTGGGATAGAGATTGTGGTTGGGGTTTGGGATTGAGATTGTGGCTGGGGTTTGGGATTGAGATTGTGGTTGGTGTTTGGGATTGAGATTGTGGTTGGTGTTTGGGATTGAGATTGTGGTTCGGGATTGTGAATGTGGTTGGGGTTTGGGACTGAGATTTTGGCTGGGGTTTGGGATGGAGATTGTGGTTGGGGTTTGGGATGGAGATTGTGGTTGGGGTTTGGGATGGAGATTGTGGTTGGGGTTTGGGATTGAGATTGTGGTTGGCGTTTGGGATAGAGATTGTGGTTGGGGTTTGGGGATTGAGATTGTGATTGGGGATTGAGATTATGATTGGGGTTTGGGATTCAGATTGTGATTGGGGATTGGGATTGAGATTATGTTTGAGGTTTGGAATTGAGAATGTGACTGGGGTTTGGGGATTGAGATTGTGATTGGATTTTGGGATTGAGATTCTGTTTGGATTCTGGGATTGAGATTGTGGTTGGAGTTTGGGATTAAGATTGTAATTAGGGGTTGGGATTGAGATTGCGGTTGCGGTTTGGGCTGGAGATTGTGGTTGGGTTTGGATTGAGATTGTGGCTGGGTTTGGGATAGAGATTGTGGCTGGGGTTTGGGATTGAGATTGTGGCTGGGGTTTGGGATTGAGATTGTGGTTGGTGTTTGGGATTGAGATTGTGGTTGGTGTTTGGGATTGAGATTGTGGTTCGGGATTGTGAATGTGGTTGGGGTTTGGGACTGAGATTTTGGCTGGGGTTTGGGATGGAGATTGTGGTTGGGGTTTGGGATGGAGATTGTGGTTGGGGTTTGGGATGGAGATTGTGGTTGGGGTTTGGGATTGAGATTGTGGTTGGCGTTTGGGATAGAGATTGTGGTTGGGGTTTGGGGATTGAGATTGTGATTGGGGATTGAGATTATGATTGGGGTTTGGGATTCAGATTGTGATTGGGGATTGGGATTGAGATTATGTTTGAGGTTTGGAATTGAGAATGTGACTGGGGTTTGGGATTGAGATTGTGATTGGATTTTGGGATTGAGATTCTGTTTGGATTCTGGGATTGAGATTGTGGTTGGAGTTTGGGATTAAGATTGTAATTAGGGGTTGGGATTGAGATTGCGGTTGCGGTTTGGGCTGGAGATTGTGGTTGGGTTTGGGATTGAGATTGTGGCTGGGGTTTGGGATTGAGATTGTGGTTGGGGTTTGGGATTGAGATTGTGGCTGGGGTTTGGGATTGAGATTGTGGTTGGTGTTTGGGATTGAGATTGTGGTTGGTGTTTGGGATTGAGATTGTGGTTCGGGATTGTGAATGTGGTTGGGGTTTGGGACTGAGATTGTGGTTGGGGATTGGGATTGAGATTGTGGTTGGACTTTGGGATGGAGATTGTGGTTGGGGTTTGGGATTGAGAATGTGGTTTGTGATTGAGATTTTGGTTTGGGTTTGGGATGGAGAGTGTGTTGGGGTTTGGGATTGAGATTGTGGTTGGGGTTTGGATGGAGATTGTGGTTGGGTTTGGGATTGAGATTGTGGTTGGGGTTTGGGGATTGAGACTGGGTGGTTGGGGTTTGGGAATGAGATTGTAGTTGGGGTTTGGGATGAGAGTGTGGTTGGTTTGGGATTGAGATTGTGGTTGGGGTTTGAGGATTGAGATTGTGGCTGGTGTTTGGGATTGAGACAGTGGGTGGATTTTGGGATTGAGATTCTTTTTGGATTCTGGATTGAGATTGTGGTTGGGGTTTGGGATTAAGATTGTAATTAGGGTTGGGATTGAGATTGCGGTTGCGGTTTGGGGATGGAGATTGTGGTTGGGGTTTGGGATTGAGATTGTGGCTGGGGTTTGGGATTGAGATTGTGGGTTGGGATAGAGATTGTGGTTGGGGTTTGGGATTGAGATTGTGGCTGGGGTTTGGGATTGAGATTGTGGTTGGTGTTTGGGATTGAGATTGTGGTTGGGGATTGAGATTGTGATTGGGGATTGAGATTATGATTGGGGTTTGGGATTCAGATTGTGATTGGGGATTGGGATTGAGATTATGTTTGAGGTTTGGAATTGAGAATGTGACTGGGGTTTGGGATTGAGATTGTGATTGGGGTTTGGGATTGAGATTCTGGTTGGTGTTTTGGATTGAGATTCTGGTTGGTGCTTTGGATTGAGAATGTGGTTTGGGATTGAGATTGTGGTTGGGGTTTGGGATTGAGATTGTGGTTGGTGTTTTCGATTGTGATTGTGGTTGGTGTTTGCGATTGAGATTGTGGTTCGGGATTGAGATTGTGGTTGGGGTTTGGGATGGAGAGTGTGGCTGTGGTTTGGGATTGAGATTGTGGTTGCATTTTGGCATTGTGATTGTTGTTGGGGTTTGTAGATTGAGATTGTGGTTGGGGTTTGGGGATTGAGATTGTGGTTGGGGTTTGGGGATTGAGATTGTGGTTGGGGTTTGGGGATTGAGATTGTGGTTGGGTTTGTAGGTTGAGATTGTGGTTGGGGTTTGGGGATTGAGATTGTGGTTGGGGTTTGTAGATTGAGATTGTGGTTGGGGTTTGTAGATTGAGATTGTGGTTGGGGTTTGGGGATTGTGATTGTGGTTGAGGTTTGGGGATTGAGATTGGGGTTTGGGGATTGTGATTGTGGTTGTGGTTTGGGGATTGAGATTGTGGTTGAGGTTTGGGGATTGAGATTGGGGTTTGGGGATTGAGATTGTGGTTGGTGTTTGGGGATTGAGATTGTGGTTGGTGTTTGGGGATTGAGATTGTGGTTGGTGTTTGCGGATTGAGATTGTGGTTGGGGTTTGGGATTGAGGTTGGAGTTTGGGATTGAGATTGGAGTTGGTGTTTGGGATTGAGATTGTGATTGGGGTTTGGGATTGAGATTGTGGTTGGATTTTGGGATGGAGAGTGTGGCTGGCGTTTGGGATTGAGATTGTGGTTGGTGTTTGTGATTGAGATTGTGTTTGGTGTTTGGGATTGAGATTGTGATGGATTTTGGGATGGAGGGTGTAGTTGGGGTTTGGGATTGAGATTGTGGTTGGGTTTGGGATTGTGATTGTGGCTGGGGTTTGGGATTGAGATTGTGGTCGGGTTTGGGATTGAGATTGTGGTTTGGGATTGAGATTGTGGTTTGGGATTGAGATTGTGGTTGGGGTTTTGGGATTGAGATTGTCGTTGGGATTTGGGGTTGAGATGGTGTTTGGGATTGAGATTGTGGTTGAGGTTTGGAATTGAAATTGTGGTTGGGATTGAGATTGTGGTTGGGGTTTGGGATTAAGATTGAAGCACACCTCATGCCACGACCGATGTAGCACCACTGGGATTGTTGATTGGTTGGGGGAGCGGGACCGCCTCAGCCTCACATGTCCCGATATTGGTGACAGAGTCAGGACCTGCAGAGGCGAAGCCAAGGCCGGTGGACGAGGACCAGGAGTGTCACACCAAGGGGCATTGCGTACATCCAAAACTTTGGGACGGTGCCCATTTGATTCCAGGGACGGTGGTCCAGCAGACCGGTCCGGTTTTGTACAATGTAAAGACACACAAACGGATGGTGAAGAGCTCAGGAGCAGGGAACGTTCAGACATCCTCCACCAGATGAACCGTCTTCCAGCAACGTCTCCCCGACACATGGCGGCATGGGGCGTTGCCTCTTGGGGGCCCCAAAACCGAAATGAGAGAGACGGTAGACTCCGACTCTGAGATGTCCGTCCCAGACATCCGAGGATTCCAACGGTAACCAGGCCAAGAATCAGTCACCAGTAGACGGTCATCAAGGAAATGACATTCCCCAACACGTTTTCCACCCCCATCCTCTCTGCCCCGCAGCCATTGGAAGTGCAGCCGCGGGCGAAAAGGAGCAGACACTCCTGCTCGACCTCCTTCAGAAAGACTTACGGACTTTAGGAGCGAGGGATGTGGTAACCCCCACGAAACCTATGGAATTGACCCGATTAATCTCCCCGAGAGCCTCATGGAGTATGAGCTCCCCGACCTGATGTGTTGGGCAGGCTGGGTCGAGGTGAACTGTGTTTGATGCAGTGTAGCGAGAGACAGACTCCCAACACTTGAGATGCCACACGATTTTATTTAATATCTGACTATTTTACATATCCAACTGTGGGTTGACACTATGCTGACTTGACTGGAGACCTGATGCTGGCCTGACCAGACTAACTGACTACCACATGGTGTTTGCACTGGCTGTGCTCACGAGCTCTGATTGTCTCAGAGGCTGGATCCCGAGAGCGGGAAAACTGGTGCCCTCTGGCTTTATAGTGGCCGTGTCCTGTCTGGTGATTGGCTGCTGTGTTCTGTGTGCTTACGGGTCATCCTGTGTGTCAATCACTGCCTGTCTGCACTTCATTATATACATTGATGTATATTATGACATCTCTCCCTTTTTTTTGTTTTAATTTGTGTTCAGATAATAAATATTAAGGTGCATGTGCGTGAGGATGTGTATATGTACGTGGCTATATACAGAATATGCTAAAATGGACTTATATACATGGGAAGGTGTCGCAAGTGCAGATATAGGGCAGATGAAACGGTAAAAAAACGATATTTACAGATGTCAAAATGATGAGGTAACAAAATTGTGCAAACATTCAGTCTATAAGTTTAGTCTCTGTGGCGGGCGACAAATTCTGGTTGACCGAATGAGCATTTGACCCTGTTGAGTCGGAGGACATGCTCGTAGATCCTGTTGAATACCTAATTGAGGCGATTGACGCAGAGAGTGAGAGACAGAGAGTGAGACACAGAGAAAGTGAGACAGCGAGTGAAACAGAGAGAGAGAGGGGCAGAGACAGGGAGAGAGACAGATGTGGTAAACCACTGCATTGCATTGTGTTGTGTTTTATGCCTGGGCTTGTTCCGCCTGTGGATCCTCCCCTCGGGCTCATGTATAAAGGTGACAAGTCTCTGCCTCCGACACAGTTCGCGACCAGAGGCCAGGAGGCTTGCTGTTTAGTGTATTAAAGCCTCAGTTACATTCATCACTCGTCGTGTGTTTATTGACGGCGTATCAATTTAATACACTAAACTTCTTTTTTTTTTATATAATTTTTATTCAAATTTTCACAAAATATCAACAAAAAGAAAAAACATTACGAACAGAAAGAACAACCCCCCCCCCGTGCATATACAAAGGCAGAGATAAATTAATACCCGTCCTACGCACAAAACAAATGCACGTCCCTTCAGCAGAACAGACAGAACCCACCCACCCCCGTGTACACACAAAAGTAGAAACAAGTAGCGCCCGTCATTAGCACAGAACAACTATGCACGTCCCAAACAAAGAAACAACCCCCCTCTCCCCCCTCCCCCCAGGTTGCTGCTGCTACTGGCCTTCTCCTATCGTTCTGCCAGGAAATCCAGAAATGTCTGCCACCTCCTGAAAAACCCCTGCACCGACCCCTTTAGGGAAAATTTCACCTTCTCTAATTTAATAAGCCTGCCATATCGTTGACCCAGGCCTCCACGCTTGGGGGCCTCGCATCCTTCCACTGAAGAAGAATCCTCCGCCGGGCTACTAGGGACGCAAAGGCCAGAATGCCGGCCTCTTTCTCCTCCTGCACTCCCGGCTCCTCCGCCACCCCGAATACTGCGAGCCCCCAGCCCGGATTGACCCTGGATCCTACCACCCTCGACAGTGTCCTTGCTATGTCCTTCCAAAATTCCCCCAGCGCTGGGCATGCCCAAAACATATGGGCATGATTTGCTGGGCTCCCTGAGCACCTAATACACCTGTCCTCGCTCCCAAAGAACCGGCTCATCCTTGTCCCGGTCATGTGAGCCCTATGCATCAGCTTAAACTGTATGAGGCCAAGCATCGCACAAGAAGAGGAGAAGTTAACCCTCCCTAGGGCGTCCGCCCACGTCCCCTCCTCTATCTCCTCACCCAGCTCCTCCTCCCATTTACCCTTCAGCTCCTCGACCGAGGCCTCGTCCATCTCCTGCATCACTTGGTACGCTGCCGAGATCCTCCCCTCTCCAACCCACACCCCCGAGAGCACCCTGTCCTGGATCCCACGCGGCGGCAGCAGAGGGAACTCCGCCACCTGCCGCCTGACAAACACCCTTACCTGCATGTAACATAAAGGTGTTCCCCGGGGGGAGCCCGAACTTCCCTTCCAGCTCACCCAGGTTTGCAAATTTCCCATCTATAAACAGGTCCCCCAACTTCCTGACACCTGCACTGTGCCAACTCAGGAACCCGCCATCAATTCTCCCCGGAACAAACCGGTGGTTCCCCCTTATCGGGGACCCCATCGAGGCCCCCACCTCCCCCCTGTGTCGCCTCTATTGCAACCAAATTTTGAGGGTAGCCGCCACAGCCGGGCTCGTATACCTCGTTGGAGGAAGCGGCAGCGGCGCCGTTACCAGCGCCTGCAGGCCCGTGCCCACACAGGACGCCATCTCCATCCTCTTCCATGCTGCCCCCTCCCCCTCTATCACCCACTTACACACCATTGCTGCGTTGGCAGCCCAATAGTACCCACAGAGGCTGGGCAGCGCCAGTCCCCCCCCCCCCATCCCTGCCCTGCTCCAAGAACACCCTTCTCACCCTCGTGGTCCCGTGTGCCCACACAAACACTGTAATGCTGATAACCCGCCTGAAAAAGGCCTTCGGGATAAGGATGGGGAGGCACTGGAACAGGAACAGAAATCTCGGGAGCACCGTCATCTTGACTGACTGCACCCTACCCGCCAGAGACAGCGGCAGCATGTCCCACCTCTTAAACTCCTCTTCCATTTGCTCCACCAGCCTTGTGAGGTTAAGCTTATGCAAGGCCCCCCAGCTCCTGGCCACCTGAACCCCCAAGTACCTAAAGCTCCTCTCCGCCCTTTTCAGTGGGAGCATACCAATCCCCCCCTCCTGGTTCCCCGGGTGTACCACAAACAGCTCGCTCTTCCCAAAGTTGAGCTTATACCCTGAGAAATCCCCAAATTCCTGGAGAATCCCCATCACCTCCGGCATTCCCCCCACCGGGTCTGCCACATACACCAATAGGTCATCCGCGTAGAGCGACACTCGGTGGTCCTCCCCACCCTGGACCAGCCCCCTCCAATTCCCCGACTCCATCAGTGCCATAGCCAGGGGTTCAATTGCCAGCGCAAAAAGCAGGGAGGACAAGGGATACCCCTGCCTCGTCCCTCGGTGTAGCCGAAAATACTCCGACCTCCTTCTATTCGTGGCCACGCTCACCATCGGGGCCTCATATAACAGTTGGGTCGGGGCCTCGGACCCAACTGACAAACCCCTCCCTAAACCCGTACCTTTTCAGCACCTCCCACTCAGCCCTATCAAAGGCCTTCTCCGCGTCCAGCGCCACCACTATCTCCGCCTCCCCTTCTACCGCCGGCATCTTATAACGTTCAAGAGCCTCCGTATATTAGTGTTCAGCTGCCTCCCCTTCACAAACCCCATTTGATCCTCGTGGATAACCTGCAGCACACGGTCCTCTATCCTCGTGGCTAAGATCTTTGCCAAAACTTGGCTTCTGATGTACCATCAATTGGACGCGAGGCACGATGAAGGTCCAAACTTAGGCTTTAATCAGCTAGTTGTTAGCCCGGTGGTCGACTACAGAGAAAGGCTGACCGCCGGGAACTCTGGGTACTTATACCCCACCTCCGAGGCGGGGTCTACTTGCCTCTCAACGAATTGGTGAGCAGTCACATGACTAGTCCCAGCCAATCAGACGAGAGGCACATGACCAGCCAGAGCCAATGGGAAACCAATGCTCTGCACCAATGGCAGTGCTCCCATTCATACCACCACATTCACCCCTTGTGGAGAAAGAAGGCGGGGGGGTGTTGTAAGGGGAAGAGAGAGGGGGGGGGGCGAGGACTGGTAGTATGAGTAGAGACAATCGAGAAGATGGGGGCTGCCCACTGGCTCGTGGCAAAATGAACAAAACTAAATACAGTAGGATGCAAAAAAAATTACAATAGAGTTCAATAAAGTCCCATGGTTGCATCAGATGGACACGATCAGCCTGTCGGGTGCCCGTGATGTTCAGGTGGACCGTCGCAGTGGAGCCAGTGACGTCGGGCCGATGGTCGTCCTTGCCTCCGAGAGCGTCGGTCGTAGATGTGTCTCTGTACCCCGGGCCGGTGGTGGAGACGCTGTAATCGGGGAAGAGGTGGTCTGTGCGCTGGATCATGGGGGCCCAGGTGGCACTGGGGGGAATATGGGGTTGGGGGGGAGGTGTTGATGTAGGGGGAGAAGGCCGCACGCTGGCGGGTGCCAGGTCCTGAAGCGAGATCGTATCCTGCCGACCGTCGGGATACTCCACGTACGCATACTGTGGGTTGCCGTGGAGTAACTGGACTCCCTCAACCAACGGGTCGGACTTGTGCACCCGCACATGCTTCCGGAGCAAGATGGGCCCGGGGTGGCCAGCCAGGTCGGGAGAGGGGATCCTGAGGACGACGTCCTAGGGAAAACAAGAAGACGTTCATGAGGTGTTTGATTAGTGGTAGTACAGAGGAGAGACCGGATTGAATGGAGGGCGTCGGGGATGACCTCTTGCCAACGGGGGATAGGGAGATCTCTGGACCGTAGGGCCAGCAGGATGGTCTTCCAGATGGTGCCATTCTCCCGCTCGACCTGACCGTTACCCCAGGGGTTATAACTGGCCGTCCTGCTAGAGGCTATGCCCCTGCTGAGCAGGAATTGACGCAGTTCGTCACTCATAAAGGAGGACCCTCGGTCGCTGTGGATGTACGCGGGGTAGCCGAACAGGGAGAAGGTGGATAGGAGGGCCTTTATGACGGTTGTTGTGGTCATGTCGGGACAGGGGATGGTGAAAGGGTAGCGGGAGTACTCATCAATAACACTCAAGAAATATGTGTTGCGGTTGTTGGAGGGGAGGGGACCCTTGAAGTCTACACTGAGACATTCGAAGGGGCGAGACGCCTTGATCAGCTGCGCTCGTTCGGGGCGGTAGAAGTGCGGTTTGCACTCGCCGCAGACGTGGCAGTTCCTGGTGACGGTCCTGATTTCCTCAACGGAGTAGGGCAGGTTGCGGGTCTTGATAAAGTGGTAAAAACGGGTGAGCCCTGGATGGCAGAGGTCCGTGTGGAGGGAGCGGAGGCGGTCAATCTGTGCGCTGGCGCAGGTACCGCGGGATAGGGCATCGGGAGGCTCGTTGAGCTTCCCAGGACGATACAAGATATTGTAATTGTACGTGGACAACTCGATCCGCCACCGCAAGATCTTGTTGTTCTTGATTTTGCCCCTCTGTGCATTATCGAACATGAAAGCTACTGACCGTTGGTCTGTGAGGAGGGTAAACTTCCTGCCGGCCAGATAGTGCCTCCAATATCGCACAGCATCAACAATGGCCTGTGCCTCCTTTTCCACCGAGGAGTGGTGGATTTCGGAAGCGTGGAGGGTTCGGGAGAAGAAGGCCACGGGTCTGCCCACTTGGTTCAGGGTGGCCGCCAGAGCTACGTCAGACGCGTCGCTCTCGACCTGGAATGGGAGGGACTCGTCGATAGCATGCATCGTGGCCTTTGCGATATCCGCTTTGATGCGGCTAAAGGCCTGGCGGGCCTCCATCGACAGGGGAAAGGAGGTGGACTGGATGAGGGGGCGGGCTTTGTCGGTGTAGTTGGGGACCCACTGGGCGTAATAGGACAAGAAGCCCAGGCAGCGTTTGAGGGAGTTGGGGAGAGGGAGTTCCATCAGGGGTCGCATGCGTTCGGGGTCGGGGCCTATCACTCCGTTACGCACTACGTAGCCAAGAATGGCTAGGCGGACGGTACTAAACACGCACTTATCCTTATTGTAGGTTAAATTAAGGAGTTTCGCGTTTCGGAGGAATTTTTGAAGGTTGATGTCATGGTCCTGCTGGTCGTGGCCGCAGATGGTGACGTTATCGAGATACGGGAAGGTAGCCCGTAAACCATGCTTGTCAACCATTCGGTCCATCTCCCGTTGGAAGACCGAGACCCCATTTGTGACACCGAATGGAACCCTGAGGAAGTGGTAGAGGCACCCATCTGCCTCAAACGCGGTGTACTTGCGGTCACTCGCGCGGATGGGGAGCTGGTGGTAGGCAGACTTAAGATCCACCGTGGAAAAGACTTTGTACTTCGCGATCCTGTTAACCAGGTCGGAAATACGGGGGAGAGGATACGCGTCCAGCTGCGTAAACCTGTTGATGGTCTGACTGTAATCGATGACCATCCGGTTTTTCTCCCCAGTCCGAACTACCAGCACTTGGGCTCGCCAGGGACTGTTGCTGGCCTCGATCACTCCTTCCTTAAAGAGCCTTTGGACCTCTGACCCGATGAAGGTCCGGTCCTGGGCACTGTATCTTCTGCTCCTAGTGGCGACAGGTTTACAATCTGGGGTGAGATTAGCAAACAAGGAAGTCCACTTTGAGGAACGCAAGGCTGCAGACAGTAAGGGGGGGAATAGGACCGCCGAATTGGAATGTCAAGCTCTGTAGGTTGCACTGGAAACCCAGGCTCAAGAGTGCCGGAGCGCATAGACGGGGGAGAATGAGGAGTTTGTAGTTTTTGAAAACCCTCCCCTGGACCGTGAGATCCGTTATGCAGCACCCGGTGATCTGGACGGAGTGCGAACCCGAGGCCAAATCGATCTTATGCTTGACTGGGTAGATGGGGAGCGTGCAGCGTCTTACCGTGTCGGGTGGACGAAACTTTCCGTGCTCCCGGAGTCCAGTAGGCATTTTGTCTCATGCCCGTTGAGCTGGATCGTTGTCGTAGTCTTGGCGAGCATGCGTGGTCGCGGATGGTCGAGTGTGATGGAAGCAAGTCGTGGCGAGAGTTCCAGATCATCCTCGGTGGCAGAGTAATCGCTGGCAGGGCCTTCTGTGGTGGCCCAAGATGGCGGCGCCCAGGGCCCGCACGTGGAATCGGGGCCCCAAGATGGCGGCGCCCGTGGGAACCTCGTGGCGGCTGGGGGCAGTGTCAGCGGCGTCTGCGGGCCGGTCAGGGCAGCCGGGAGCGGGGGTAGGGAGGACCGTGGGCCTGCTGCGGGGGCCGGGAGGCAGGTCGGAGAGGTCAGTGCACGGCGCTGGGCCCGGGGAGGGGGGGGGGGGGGATCCGCGGTCGCTGTGCGGAACAGCAGCGACCGACTTGGTCTGGCAGACCACAGCGTAATGGCCCTTCTTCCCGCAGCTCTTACACAGAGCGGGCAGTGCGGGTGGGGGTGTTTGGAGAGGCCGCAAAAATAGCAGCGGGGCCCTGTTAGCTTGTCGGGGCGTCCCGCAGCGTAGGCCTGGGGGGGGGTCGGGGTCAGCGGAGGACGGAGGTGGCACGTGCCATGAAGTCCAAGGGGTTGCCGCGCGGCCGGGGTCGTATGCGCGGGCGTTCAGTTCGGCGACCTCCAGGGAGGTTGCGAGGGTCTGTACCTCAGCTAGGCTGAGGGTGTTCTTCTCCAGCAATCGTTGGTGGATAGAGGAGGATTGCATGCTGGCAACATAAGCGTCTCTAATTAAAAGTTCCATGTGCTCTGTCGCAGAAACTTGGGAACAGGTGCACATTCTCCCTAGAGCCGTGAGGGCCTGGTAAAACTCGTCGAGTGACTCACCAGGGAACTGTTGTCTGGTAGTCAGGAGATGCCGTGCATATACTTCGTTGACCGGCCGGAGAAAGTGTCCTCTCAGGATATCCATGGCCGCGTCATAATCATTTTTGTCCTGAATCATTGAGTATACCGCCGTGCCCACGCACGAGTGGAGGATGTGGAGTTTCTGCTGCTTGGTGGGCTTGCTGGCTGCAGTTGTCAGGTAACTGTTGAAACACGCCTGCCAATGTTTAAAGATTGCAGGCGCATTTGAAGCATGTGGGCTGATGCGGAGGCAGTCAGGCTTGATGCGTAGCTCCATTTCAAATTTCTAGCTGATTAAATTGATGTACCATCAATTGGACGCGAGGCACGATGAAGGTCCAAACTTAGGCTTTAATCAGCTAGTTGTTAGCCCGGTGGTCGACTACAGAGAAAGGCTGACCGCCGGGAACTCTGGGTACTTATACCCCACCTCGGAGGCGGGGTCTACTTGCCTCTCGACCAATTGGTGAGCAGTCACATGACTAGTCCCAGCCAATCAGACGAGAGGCACATGACCAGCCAATGGGAAACCAATGCTCTGCACCAATGGCAGTGCTCCTGAGGAAGTGAGCAAACGAATATGAGGGACAGTAGGACCCTGAGGGTAATGTGTTCACAGACAGAGAACAAAGAGATGAGCAAAGCATGACTCGGGGGACGGTAGCCTCGTGGAGAGAGTAGTGAAAAGGATGCTGGGTAAAAAATGGGCCCAGGATAAAGAGAGCCAATTAGGATATATGACCAGGTCAGGAGGTGTGTAAAATTACCAATGGGAAGTTTGTATGTGAATCTTGATGTAATTTGAAGTATATCTCCAGTGTTCCTTTGTTTGAGGTTCTCTTTATCCTGGATGCTGCAGAAGACAGTATGTGTGTCCTGTGGCCCTATGGATTGAGTCAGCCTTGCAAGTTAGTTATTATTAAATGATATGATACCTGCAAATCCATCTCAGATTTTATTGAATCTAGACTGACAGCAAATTAATCAGGGATTAACACTCCCATTCATACCACCACAGCGTCCACATTCAAGAGTGAGATCGGCCTGTATGACCCACACTGCAGGGGATCTTTGTCCCGCTTAAGAATCAAGGAGATCAGCGCCCGAGACATCGTCGGGGGCAAAGCCCCCCCTTTCCTTGCCTCGTTAAAGGTCCTAACCAACAGGGGGCCCAACAGGTCTGCATACCTCTTGTAAAATTCAACCGGGAACCCATCCGGCCCTGGCGCCTTCCCCGACTGCATGTTCCCTATCCCTTTGACCAGCTACTCCAGCTCAACTGGCGCCCCAGACCCTCCACCTGTCCCTCCTCCACCCTCGGGAATCTCAGCCGGTCCAAAAAGCACCCCATCCCCCCCTCCTCTGCCGGAGGTTCGGACCGATACAGTTTCTCATAAAAGTCCCTAAAGACCCCATTAATGTCTACCCCCCTTCGCACCACATTTCCTCCCCGATCCTTAACTCCACCAATCTCCCTAGCCGCATCCCGCTTACGGAGCTGGTGTGCCAGCATCCTGCTCGCCTTCTCCCCATATTCATGCACCGCACCCTGTGCCTTCCTCCACTGAGCTTCCGCCTTTCTGGTGGTCAACAGGTCGAACTCAACCTGGAGGCTGCGCCGCCCCCTCAGAAATCCCTACTCCGGGGCCTCCGCATATCTCCTGTCCACCCTCACCATCTCCCCCACCAATCTCTCTCTCTCTGCTCCCTTCTCTCCCTGTGGGCTCGAATGGAGATCAACTCCCCCTAACTACCGCCTTCAGCGCCTCCCAGACCGTCCCCACTCGGACCTCCCCATTGTCGTTGGCCTCCAGATACTTCTCAATACATCCTCGGACCCGCCCCCCCCCCCCACCTCCTCGTCCGCCAGCAGCCCCACCTCCAAGCGCCAAAGCGGGCGTTGGTCTCTCTCCTCCCCCAGCTCGAGGTCCACCCTGGGTGGGGCATGGTCAGAAATGGCTATCGCCGAATACTCAGCATCTTCCACCCTCGCAATCAGCGCCCTACTCATAACGAAAAAATCAATCCGGGAATAGGCCTTATGCACATGGGAGAAATAGGAAAATTCCCTGGCCCTAGGCCTCGAAAACCTCCATGGATCCACCCCTCCCATCTGGTCCAGAAACCCCCTCAGCACCTTAGCCGCCGCAGGCCTCCTACCCGTCCTGGAACTGGATCGATCCAGTGGCGGATCCAGCACCGTGTTGAAATCCCCCCCCCCTATTATCAGGCCCCCCGCCTCCAAATCTGGAATCCGGCCCAACATGCGCCACATGAAACCCGCATCGTCCCAATTCGGGGCGTATACACTGACCAGCACCACCCGCTCCCGTAATCCGCCACGTGCTCGCACCCCCCCGCTCAGCCCGTTCTCCACAGCGACAGACCCCCATCCCGACCCCCTCTACACGCTCCAGCTCCTTCTTGCCCATTCCAGCAGCAACCCGGTATCCCCTCCTCTTCCCCCCCCAAAACTCCCCACCTCCAAGCTAGGGCTCCCCTAGCTGCGTAACCCCTTCCATTGTACTTTCGTAAGTCAGCCGACTCCTGCTGACCCCGGCTGCTCCCGCCACCTCAAATACCCTCCCCAGTGCCACACAACCAACCCCCCAGTGCCGGCGCTGCCCCCTGCTCCTCCAGCGCAGGAGAAAAGCCCGCGCTTCCATCCCGAGCCCCGCCCCCCCAACCCAAAACGCGGCACATGACCCAACAGGACTGCGAAACCCACCCAGACTCTCAACCAGTGAAAAAAATAATAATCCAAACATGACAAAACACCCAAGTAAACAGATAACAGTCCCAAAAAGCAGAACAGCAAAAGACATCATCCAATAGAACCGATAAAGCGAAAGGATACCAAGGAGGACAAAGCCTCTGGGCTGTGTACAACGTTCCCCAGCTCCCAGTCCTCAGTTCAAGTCCAGCTTCTCTGCCTGGACGAAAGTGTCAAAATAGAGCTGGCGGTCTTTATAAGTGATCCACAGGCGTGCCGGCTGTAACAGTGTGATGAATGGCTGTAGCTGTACCTTGCCTTTAATACATTGGCCCTTTAAGACCAGGCCTGGAACCCTGGGGGACTCCGCCTCTGGCTCCGCCCCCAGGAAACAGTATATAAGTTGAGGCTCACTCGGCAGCATGTGATGAGCACACTTCTCGGCAGCTGTTCAGTTCTCTGATGATTAAAGCCTTTGAATTACCAATCTTCTCTCCTGTGTTGTAATTGAGGGTATCTCAATTTAATCATCAGACGCATCAAGATGGACACACGCTCTAAAGCCGGAGAAACTCAACCTGGATACTCGGTCGCCGGAAGCCCCGGAAATTTTTAAATATTGGCTCCGGTACTTTCAGGACTATCTTGACTCCTCAGCGACTGAGGTCGACGGCGCTCGCAAGCTGAGATTACTACATGCCCGGGTGGGCCACCGACTCACCTCCGTGATCGAGAACGCTACGACCTATGAAACTGCGGTCGAGATACTGAAGAAACGCTTCGTAAAGCCGATTAACGAGGAACACGCCAGACATTTGCTCTCAACCAGCGCTCCGGGGAAACTCTGGATGAATACGTGGAGAGACTCACTGCGCTCGCGAGGAACTGCAACCATAAAGCAGTGACGGCAGAAGCCCACATGAACTTGCATATTCGCGATGCCTTTGGGTCCGGTATCAGGTCCTCGTACATCCGGCAGCGGCTCCTAGAAGACGGGGCAAAGGATCTCCAAGGCACGGGAACGCTCGCCTCTTCTCTAGAAACGGCCCACCGTAACCTCCGTACATACTCCGCGGACCTTGCAAACCCCTCTAGATCCCCTCCAGACTCGGCTACGCTACAGGCCTGCGCTGCGCGGCAATCCGCTCACTCCGGGGGTTCCCCATGCTGTTTCTGTAGGCAAGGCCAGCACCCATGTCAACGTTGCCCGGCCCGCTCCACGATCTGCAATGACTGAGGGAAGAAAGGGCACTTCGCTAAAGTCTGCCTGGCTGGGCCCAAAGGCCACAAACAAAAGCCTCACCAGGCCCAGAAATCAAGCTCCTGGCCTCACAGGCCCCGCAACGCGGCCGCGCGGCGGCCGGACACGCTGACGTCCGACGCGTCATCGACCTCGTGCGAGTCACGGGAGTGGCCATCTTGGCGGCGGCCATCTTCGAACCCCGACACGTCGACCGACAGCGGTGGCCATTTTGTGACTCCGGGCGGCCATTTTGCGAGTCCGACTTAACCGAGGACTCTGACTACCCGCAACTAGGAGCGATCACGCTCGATCAATTGCGGCCAAAGCAGGTACAAATTAACGGCCATGACACTCCCTGCCTATTCGACTCCGGGAGCACGGAGAGCTTTATACATCCAGGCACGGTAAGGCGCTGCTCTCTGCGCACCCACCCCACCTCCCAAACTATTGCCCTCGCCTCAGGGTCCCATTCGGTTCAAATCACGGGGTATTGTGTCGCTGACCTCGCAATTCAAGACGCAGCACGGTAGCATGGTGGTTAGCATAAATGCTTCACAGCTCCAGGGTCCCAGGTTCGATTCCCGGCTGGGTCACTGTCTGTGCGGAGTCTGCACGTCCTCCCCGTGTGTGTGTGGGTTTCCTCCGGGTGCTCCGGTTTCCTCCCACAGTCCAAAGATGTGCGGGTTAGGTGGATTGGCCATGCTAAATTGCCCGTAGTGTCCTAAAAAGTAAGGTTAAGGGGTGGGGGGTTGTTGGGTTACGGGTATAGGGTGGATACGTGGGTTTGAGTAGGGTGATCATGGCTCGGCACAACATCGAGGGCCGAAGGGCCTGTTCTGTGCTGTACTGTTCTCTGTTCTATGAATACACCCGTTTTAAACTCTACATCCTCCCTCACCTCTGCGCCCCCCTGCTGCTCGGTCTGGACTTTCAGTGCAGCCACCGGAGCCTGACACTGAAGTTCGGCGGACCCCTGCCCCCACTCACGGTATGCAGCCTGGCGACACTCAAAGTGGCGCCACCCCCCCCCCCCACTTCACGGACCTCACTCCCGACTGTAAGCCCGTCGCCACCAGGAGTCGGCGGTACAGTACCCAAGACATGACTTTTATCAAGTCAGAGGTTCAGCGGCTACTAAAAGAGGGGTCATAGAGGCCAGCAACAGCCCTTGGAGGGCTTAAGTATTGGTAGTCCGCTCCGGGGAAAAGCAACGAATGGTAGTGGATTATAGCCAGACCATAAACCGCTTTACGCAACTCGATGCGTATCCACTTCCCCGCATAGTGGAAATGGTGACTCAAATCGCCCAGTATCGGGTATTCTCCATAGTCGACCTAAAATCGGCCTATCACCAACACCCTATCCGCACAGAGGACCGCCCCTACACAGCTTTCGAAGCAGCCGGTCGGCTGTTTCACTTCCTCAGGGTCCCTTTTGATGTCTCCGTTTTCCAGAGGGCGATGGATCAAATGGTGGACCAGTACGGCTTACGGGCTACTTTCCCGTACTTGGACAACATCACCATCTGCGGCCATGGCCAGCAGGACCACGACGCAAACCTGAGGAAGTTCCTCCAGACTGCCCGGGCCCTCAACCTCACGTACAACAAAGAGAAATGCGTGTTCCACACAACCCGGCTGGCCATCCTCGGCTACGTCGTGGAAAATGGGGTCCTAGGCCCAGACCCCAACCGCATGCGTCCCCTTATGGAGCTCCCCCTCCCCCGTAGCCTCAAGGCACTCAAACAGTGCTTGGGGATTTTCTCCTATTACGCCCAGTGGGTCCCCAGATATGCGGACAAAGCCCGGCCACTCATTAAGACCACGGTTTTTCCCCTGACGGCTGAGGCCCAGTCGGCTTTCAGCCATATCACGGCCGACATCATCAAGGCCGCCATGGACGCGGTGGACGAAGCCATTCCCTTCCAGGTAGAAAGCGACGCATCAGACATCACCCTGGCTGCTACCCTCAACCAGGCGGGCAGACCAGTAGCGTTCTTCTCCCGAACCCTCACCGCCTCGGAAATTCGACACTCTGCAGTCGAGAAGGAGGCACAAGCCATAGTGGAGGCCGTGCGGCACTGGAGGCACTACCTAGCCGGTAGGAGGTTCACCCTCATCACCGACCAGCGGTCGGTTGCCTTTATGTTCGATAACGCACAACGGGGCAAAATAAAGAATGACAAAATTCTGAGGTGGAGGATAGAGCTCTCCACCTCTTCGTACGATATTAAATATTGCCCGGGGAAGCTCAACGAGCCCCCGGATGCCCTGTCCCGCGGCACATGCGCCAACGCGCAAAAAGACCACCTGAGAGCCATCCACGACGACCTCTGCCACCCGGGGGTCACCCGGCTTGCCCATTTCAACAAGTCCCGCACCTACCCTACTCCACAGGAGAGGTCAAGGCCATGACCAAGGCATGCCAGATCTGTGCGGAGCGCAAACCGCTATTCTATCGACCAGACAGGGCCTGCCTGATAAAGGCCTCTGGGCCCTTTGAGCGACTAAGTGTGGACTTCAAAGGGCCCCTCCCGCCCACCAACCGCAACATCTACTTCCTCACCATTATCGATGAGTTCTCCCGCTTCCCTTTTGCTGTCCCCTGCCCCGATATGACCTCGGCCTCCGTGATCAAGGCACTGCGCAGCATCTTCACTCTGTTTGGTTTCCCCGCTTATATCCACAGCGACCGGGGTACATCGTTCATGAGCTGCGTCGATATCTGCTCAGCAAGGGCATCGCCTCGAGCAGAACGACGAGCTATAACCCACGGGGAAACGGGCAGGTGGAGAGGGAGAACGCGACAGTTTGGAAGGCTGTTCTTCTAGCCCTACGGTCAATGAGTCTCCCAATTGCCCGCTGGCAGGAGGTCCTACCCGATGCCCTACATTCGCTCCTCTGTAAGGCCACGAACGAGACCCCCCACAATCGTTTGTTTGTCTTCCCCAGGAAGTCCACCTCTGGGGTCTTGCTTCCACGTTGGCTGACGACTCCGGGACCAGTCCAACTCCGGAGACACGTGAGGAGCCATAAAACAGATCCAATAGTCGAGAGGGTCCAACTGCTACACGTAAACCCTCAATACGCCTACGTCGAGCACCCCCACGGCAGGCAGGATACCGTCTCCCTGCGAGACCTGGCACCCGCTGGCTCTCCCACCGATCCCGCCGGCTTCCCCACCTACCCCCCCCACCAACGCTCCCCTCCCCGCACTGACTGCCGACCCTGACAGCGCCCCCCCCCCCCCATAGCGCCCCCTGCCCCCCAGCCGACGCCGGCACCAATCAGCCTAGTCATCCCGTATACCCCCCCCCCCCCCCCCCCCCGCTACAAAGCGGGCAAAGGCTCAGTCAACCGTGCTCCCGGATATACCATCATCGAAACCGACCGTATCCACGGCACCACCACCGGAGCGGAGAAGGTCAGCACGGACGGTCAGACCACCCAAAAGACTGAACTTAGAACTCCACTTCACCCCCGACGGACTATGCGTTTTTTTTAAACAGGAGGTGAATGTGATGAATGGTATTAGTAACTGCTGTAGCTGTACCTTGCCTTTAATACATTGGCCCTTTAAGACCGGGCCTGGAACCCTGGGGGACTCCGCCTCTGGCTCCGCCCCCAGGAAACGGTATATAAGATGAGGCTCACTGGGCAGCATGCTGTGACCACTTTTCTCGGCGGCTGTTCAGTGCTCTGATGATTAAAGCCTTTGAATTACCGATCTTCTCTCCTGTGTCGTAATTGAGGGTATCTCAAACAGGCCAAACTTGACCCCCTTCTTGTGGAGCACTGCCTTCGCCCGGTTAAACCCAGCCCTTCTCTTCGCCACCTCCGCACTCCAGTCCTGGTGGATCCTGATCTCCCTATTCTCCCACTTGCTACTCCTCTCCTTCTTCGCCCAACGCAGCACACACTCACGGTCGACAAAGCGGTGAAAGCGGACCAGCACCGCCCAAGGCGGCTCCCTTGGCCTGGGCTTCCGCAGCAGCACCCGATGGGCACCCTCCAGCTCCAAGGGTCCCTGGAACGACCTCGTGATGTTCAGCATCACAGCCACATAGGCCCCCAAATCCAAACCTTCTAGCCCCTCTGAAAGGCCCAGAATCCGCAGGTTCTTCCGACGGACCCGGTTCTCCATCTCCTCCATCCTCGCTGACCACTTCTTATGGAGCGCCTCGTGTGACTCCACCTTCACCGCCAGGCCCAGGAGTTCGTCCTCGCTCTCCGAGGCCTTTTGTCGAAGCTCTCGGATCTCCGCACCCTGAGCCGTCTGGGTCGCCATGAGCTTGTCCAGGGAGGCCTTAAACGGTTCCAGAATATCTGCCTTCAGCTCCTTGAAGGAGCGCTGAAGCAGCTCCCGCTGCTCTCGCGCCCACTGCTGCCACACTGCTGCTTCCCCGCCTGCCGCCATCTTGCTTTTCCTGCCTCGCACCTTTCTCTGCTCCAAAGACTCCTAGTCCAGGCCATCCACTGGCGGAGAATCTTAGAAGAAGTGTTCCCACACGGGGAAAAGTCCAAAAATCACCGCCACAGGCCCTAAAAAGAGCCCAAAAGACCGAAAATAGCGGGAGCCATCGAACGTGTGGTTTAGCTCCGCATCACCGCAACCAGAAGTCAATACACTAAACTTCTAAAATGAACTCATCACCACAGCCGGGACTGAGGCGATCACGGCAGAAGGTCAAGGCCCCCGACAAACTTGACCTGTAAGACCACTTCACCCCCGCCCGACTCTTTTTTTCAAACAGGGGGTAAATGTGGTAAACCACTGTATTGTGTTGTGTTGGACATGCCTGGGCTTGTCCCGGCTGGCTCCGCCTGTGGCTCCTCCCCTCGGGCTTCTGTATGAAAGTGGCAAGTCTCCACCTCCGACCCAGTGCGCGTACAGAGGCAGGAGGCTTGTTTAGTGTATTAAAGCCTGAGTTACATTCATCACTCGTCGTGTGTTATTGATGGCATATTAACAGAGAGTGAGACAGTGAGTGAGACAGAGTGAGACAGAGAGAAAATGAGACAGAGAGAAAGTGACACAGTGAGAGAGTGAGACAGTGAGAGAGTGAGACAGACAGAGAATGAGACAGACAGAGAGTGAGACAAGCAGAGTGAGATTGACAGAGAGAGTGAGACAAAGAGAGAGAGAGTGAGACAAAGAGAGAGAGAGTGAGACCGAGAGAGAGAGTGAGACAGACAGAGAGTGAGGCAGACAGAGAGATAAACAGAGTGAGATCGATAGAGAGAAATAGACAGCGAGTGGAACAGACAGAGAATGAAAGACAGAGAGAGAGAGATAGAGAGGAAAAGGCAGCAAGTCGGACAGACAGAGAGACAGACAGACAGAGTGAGACAGACAAAGAGAGGGACAGACAAAGAATGAAACAGATAGAGAGTTAGACAGGGAGTGATACAGACAGAGAGTGAGACAGACAGAGAGAGAAAGTGACAGCGAGAGAAAAACAGAGAAACAGAGGGGGAATAAAGTAAAACAAGATCAAGAACGACAGGCAAACAAGATTGACCGAGAGAGTGATGTAAATGGGGGAGGATTGCCAAAGTGAATGTGCTGTTTTGTGGGGGGAGGTTTTTTGTTTCCAAGCGACTGAGCCCATTTCTCTGTCCCCAGATGGAATCTGACGAGGTGACGTCAGCAATGTTCCATTCAATTTCCACACTGATGGACCGAAACTATGAAGTAATGACCGATTACTCGCTTCATCTCGATACAACTGGTAGGTGTTTATTATTGGGTATTTATTCTGGGGCCGTGATTCTCCGTCCATCTCCGAAATCGAGAAATGCGATTGGGCAGAGAACCGCACGTGAGGCGAAAATCGTGGCCGGCAGCGGGCACCCATCAGAATGCCATGTTCCGGTGCCTCGACAGCAGCGTCAATGCATTGTACTCCGCACGTACAGTACACGTTATTGGTGTATCATTAACGGGCCCGACCCAGTATTCTCTGGGCCTCTTGCAATGCTCCGCCTTCGCCAGGAGGAATTTCCGATGGCGAGTTTCACTGAAAATCAGGAAACAGGCACCGTGGCTGATGAGGGAGAGAGAGCAGGTAGGACATGCAAAGGCATGGCCTGCTGAACTTACTGCTGGCAGATTTAGCTGGAGTCAGGGGGAGGGCGTGTGCTAGGGCCGTGATTCGGGGTGGCCAGGGGATGGGCCATGAGGTCGTACTGAACCCCCCCCCCCCCGGACTGGGGGTTCAGGCACGGACCAGCAGTGCCACGGCCTGTAAGGCAGCCATCTTTCTGCGCACCTCAATGACCGCCCACTGTGGCCTCTGGTTGCGCAGGGTGACATCAGCCATATGGGTATCCCCACCCCACCAACCCCGCACTCCACACCCCCCCCCCCCCCACCCTGCATCCCACCACACCCAAGCTCCACCCCCATCACCCTGCCCCAATAATTACCCACAGCCCCAACTGGGTGACACCCTCCGGCGGGGCAACACGCCAATCCAAGGGCAATGCCCCCACAGTAACCCTGAAAGGAGGGCACCGGATGGGGCCGTGGAACATACTGCTGGCATGGGTAGGGCCAGCTGATAGTAGTCCTGCTGGCAGGGACGGGTGTCTGTCAGCAAGGACAGTCGCTGGGGCCAGAGACCCCCGCGATGCCAGGATCCAACGGGGCCACGGGCACGGTGCAGACAGCTGAGTGCCAGGGGAGCGGCCAGGTGTGGGGATTGGGGGGGTGGGGGGTGGAAGGAGCTCACAAGTGGGCAGGGGTTACAGTGCAGGCTGGGGTCACCTGTAGCCTGTTGGGCCTGATAGGGCATGGAGTGGGCACCATGCTAACCTTTCATCCCCGTCAGACAATGGATGTTGGAATCCAACCAGGAATCCTGGACGCTGCAGCCCTGGGGGATGAACTGAGCTGTATGAGCTGGAGCTGTTCGGGGGGAGGAGGGACGCTGTAACAATGGAGCCTGCCACAGAGGAACAGGCACCAGCCAGTGAGGATGGCGACCCAACAGGCCGAGGAGGAGGTGGGAAGGAGGCGCCGCATTAGGCCTCGTGTGTACTAGCAGCGGCTGTCATTTGAGGACCTCCCGGACTGGATATGCCAATGAAAGCTCCGCTGACTGTGCGGCATATCTGTCAGATCATGGCACATCTGGCACCGTGGGGTATGGGTAAGGACTCCCGTCCTGCCGATCGTCAAAGTGACAGTCGCCCTGAACATTTACGCCATGGTTCCATTGAGCGCCGAGTGGGGACCTGTCCGGGATCTCACAGACCTCGGTGCACAGGTGCATCCGTGCTGTCACTCAGGCCCTGTATGCCCGGTCGGTACAATATATCAAATTCAATGTGAACCGAGCCCACCAGGGCAGCAGGGTTCGCCATTATTGCTCGGATGCCCCAGGTCCAGGGGGTGATTGGCCAGACATATGTTGCCCAACATGTACCAGCTCATGATAGACCGTTCTTCAGAAACAGAAAGGGGTTCCTCTCGATGAACGTGCAACTAGTGTGTGACCACCGATACCCTGGCAGTGTGAACCACTCCTTCATCCTGGCACACTCCACGGTTCCTGATGCCTTTGAGGTGCCCCCCCCCGGGTGAGGGGTTGGCTCTTGGGCATCAGAGGTTATCCGCTGCAGTCGTGGCAGATGGTGCCTACCTGGAGGCCACAGATCGACACTGAGAACCGTTACACCGACGCCCTTGCGGCAACCAGGAGCATAATCGAGCGGTGCTTCGGCCTCCTGAAGATGTGGTACAGGTGTCTGGACCACTCTGGAGGCACTGGAGGGGACTTGCATCATGGCGGCCTGCTGCATCCTCCACAACATCGCGCAGCAGAGTGGCGACGTGTTTGAGTAAGGGGATGAGCGCCAGGCCTCATCCAATGAGGAGAATGTGTGGGAGGGTGAGGATGAGCAGGACATCGGAGATGGGCAGGCACAGGATGGCGCACGAAAGAGAAAATGCTGGAAAATCTCAGCAAGTCTGGCGGCATCTGTAGGGAGAGAAAAGATCTAACGTTTTGAGTCCGATGACTCTTTGTCAAAGCTGCCAGACTTGCTGAGATTTTCCAGCATTTTCTCTTTTGTTTCAGATTCCAGCATCCGCAGTAATTTGCTTTTATACAGGATGGCGCACAATGTGTGCATCTGGGCCAGCATACATGGTATGCCCTGATCGCCTCCAGGTTCACCACATAGGGGCCTGGTCGGTGGCCCACACATCCCATCCCACCCCCACACCCGTATTGCAATCCCTTCCGTGATTCCTACCTGCCTAACTAGGGTTTGGGCCCTGGGTTGGCAATAACAGCGGATCTGGTCTTGGGATGGAGGATGATGATGACCTACTCTGCGATGAGCTCTGGTTCTCCGCTGACAACGTCTGACTCCTGCCCGAGGTAGCACTTGCCACTGTCCACCTGGGTGATCCCTGCATGCGAGCTGGCCATTCCATCACAATGTCCCACCGAATCCCTGGGGGGGCGTATGTGGGGCGGAATACCGGGGCGGTGAGTGGTGGCTGATCTGGGATCCCTAGCCCATGCCCACCCCAAACGTTTGCCCATTTGCCCCCGATCCACGTGCCTCGTTCTCTGCACCCAGGCCACTCCAGCCCATCCCTCACACCCTTCTGACAGAGCATCGAGGCTGATTGCAACGTTGTGAACAGATGTCTACTGTGAAACGGTGAACATTTTTGTACAGGTATGTGTCCTATCCCTCTAGCTATACTGCGTGCTGCACCTGTGCCAACTTAACTGGTATCTGACTTTCTGGCCTTACGAGCCCAACGCTACACCTAAATGGATTCCCAGACATTCCGTATTCCCACCCTGTGACATGTGTCCCCTTTGGCGGCCGTCCTCTGGAGCAACTGGGCCTGGATTGGCCCAGCAGTCGCTTGTGTGTCCCAGGTGCCGTGGACCACCCTTTGCTGCCCGCTGCCCATCAGATGCACTAGGGACAGGGAGGCATCAAAATGGAGGAGGTATTGGGTCTTTTAAAAGACATTAAGGTAGATAAGTCTCCTTGGCCAAATGGGATTTACCCCAGAATACCGAAGGAAACAAGGGAGGAAATTGCTGGGCCTTAACTGACATCTTTGTATTCTCATTGGCTACAGGTGAGATCCCAGAGGACTGGAGAATAGCTAATGTGGTACCGCTGTTTAAAAAAGGTAGCAGGGATAATCCTGGAAACTGTAGGCCGGTGAGCCTCATGTCAGTAGTAGGTAAATTATTGGAGAGAATTCTCAGTGACAGGTTTATACCCATTTGGAAACAAATGGACTCATTAGCAATAGAAAGCATGGTTTTGTGAAGGAGAGCTCGTGCCTCAATAACTTGACCGAGTTTTTTGAGGAGGTGACAAAGATGATTGATGAAGGGAGGGTGGTGGATGTTGTTTACATGGACGTCAGTAATGCCTTTGACTAGATGCATTACAGCAGACTGGTACAAAAGGTGAAGTCACACAGGATCAGAGGTGAGGTGGTAAGATGGATATAAAACTGGCTCGGTCACAAGGGTAGCAGTAGAAGGGTGTTTTTCTGAATGTCAGGTTGTGACAAGCGGTGTTCCACAGGGATCTGCACTGGGGCCTCCGTTGTTTGTAGTGTACATAATGATTTGGAGGAATATGTAGCTGGTCTGATCAGTAAGTTTGCGGATGACACCATGGTTGGGGGAATAGTAGTGTTGAGGATTGTCAGAGGATGCAGCAGGATATAGATAGGTTGGAGACTTGGGCAAAGAAATGGCAAAATGGAGTTTAATTCAGACAAATATGAGGTCATGTATTTTGATATACAGGGAAATATACCATAAATGGCAAAACTCTTACGAGTATAGAAAGTCAGAGAGATCTGGGCATGCCGGTCCACAGATCTTTAAAAGTGGCAACACAATTGGACAAGGTAGTCAAGAAATCATACAGAATGCTTGCCTTCATTGGGCGGGGCATAGAGTATAAAAACTGGCAAGTCATGCTACAGTTGTACAGAACCTTGGTAAGACCGTACTTGGAATATTGCGCATAATTCTGATCGCCACACTACCAGAAGGATGTTGAGGCTTTGGAAAGGGTGCAGAGGAGGTTTACCAGGATGTTGCCTGGTCTGGAGGATGTTAGCTATGCGGAGAGACTGAATAGTCTTGAACTGTTTTTATTGGAACAACGGAGGTTGAAGGGTGACCTGATAGAGGTCTACAGTTATAAGGGGCATGGATAGAGTGGATGGGCAGGCACTCCTTCCCAGGGTGGATATATTTGAGGTCTGTGGGGCAAGGTTTAGAGGAGATTGCGAGGCAGGTTTTTTACGCAGAGGGTGGTGAGTTCCTGGAATGCATTGCAAAGGAAGGTTGTGGAAGCACATACATTAACGGCATTCAAAGGGCATCTTGACAAGTACATGAATAGGATGGGAATAGAAGGATATGGCATTAGGAAGTGCTGAGGGTTTTGGCCAAGGGTGGTATCATGACCAGTGCAGGCTTGGAAGGCCGAAGGACCCATTCATGTGCTGTATTGTTCTTTGTTCTTTGAGGGTGGGTGGGGGAGAGTCCAAGGCACTGCAGTGTTCCGGCACCAACGCTGTGGGCCCCATCGCCTCCTCCTCCCTTGGAGTGCCCTATGGCCCCAGAGCTACTCCTTAGGACAGGGATGCAATCGGAGCAAATCCCTAAGGCTCTCCCGCCACATGGCAGCGTAGTCCTGGAGGCCCGCTCCTGTCTTTACCAGAATCTGAATGCTCACGGCCATGAAGCACAGAGAGTGGGCCACCTCCCTCTGGGACTGTGCCACATCAGTCAGTGACTGTGCCACCTCCCTGTGACTGGCTCAGGTCAGCTAGCGCCTGGGCAATGCTACCGACGCCCTCGGCAATGACCCGCTGTGACTGGGTCCTGGTGGTTCTGGTACATGGCTACCTGTGACAGGGCAGCCCGGTCCTGTGCATTGGCCACCGCCCGCAACGAGTTCCCCAGGCCCTGGGCATCCTGACCCATGACCGATACCTTCGCCTCCAAGGCCTCCACGTGCGGTGTTGGCCTGGGTGGCTCGATTGGTTGTCACCACCCCTGCACGCGGTTGGACTCCTCCAACTGTACCTGTTGACGCTGGATGGTGGCTGACAAACCCTCATGTAGTCCCTAACTCTGTGTTTGCATCTCCATTATCGATAGGACCGCCTTTTCTGGAAGACTGAAACCCGTCCAGACGGCGGCTAGTTCCTGGGATCGGGCCGGCCTCCGACTGTCCTCCCTCTCGGAGGTTCCTACCTCCGCCTGCTGTACCACAGCACATGTGTGGTGCACACCAGATATTGCCCCAGGAGCCTATTCTTTTTTATAATATAAATTTAGAGTACCCAATTATTTTTTTTTACAATTAAAGGACAATTTAGCATGGCCAATCCACCTAACCTGCACATCTTTAGGTTGTGGGGGTGAAACCCACGCAGACACAGGGAGAATGTGCAAACTCCACATGGACAGTGACCCAGGGCTTGGATTCAAACCTGGGTCCTCAGCACCATAGTCCCAGTGCTAACCACTGCCCAGGAGTCTATTCATTAATGTACCCAACTGATGAGAGTGTCTCTGGGATGGTGGAGAATGTTGGAGACAGTTGCGATGGGAAGTCCATGTCATCCCTGGACTGGTGCTCGGGGTATCTTGGGCTACGGTATGGAGGCTCTTGTCGCTGTCAATTGCCTCGTCTTCGCTGCTATCCGCTTGGGGTGGAGTCAGGCTCGGGGTCACCAGAAGAGCCTGCCTCGTTGCCAGGTGATCCTGCAAGTTACAAGACACGAGGCATGATTGGATCATGCATTGGGATGGTGGGGGGGGTGATGTGGGGGTCGTGCCTCAAGTGCCATAGGGAACCGAAACTCAGCGGAGGCTCATGTGCTCACCCGGTGCTGACCTCCACCTCGGCGAATGCCCTCTCCTGGGTATTTATTACTGGTATTTATTAAGGTGCTTATTCTGGTTGTTTATTCTGGTTGTTTATTCTGGTTGTTTATTCTGGGTGTTTATTCTGGGTGTTTACTCTGGTTGTTTAATCCTGGTTGTTTATTCTGGGCGTTGATTCTGGGTCATTATTTTGGACGTTTATTCTGGGTGTTTTTTACTGGATATTTATTCTGGGGTTTATTCTGGGTGTTAATTCTGGTGTTACTTCTGGTGTATATTGCTGGGCGTACATTCTGGTTGTTTATTTTTGATGTTTATTCTGGGTGTTTATTCCTGGGTGTTTATACCTGGGGGTTTGTTCTGGGTGTTTCATCTGGGTGTTCATTCTGTTATTTAGCCCTGGGTGTTTATTCCTGATCACATATTCTGGTTGTTTATTCTGGGTGTTTCTCCTGGGTGTTTCTTCTGGGTGTTTCTCCTGGCTGATTATTCTGGCTGTTTCTTCTGGGTGTTTATTCTGCGTGTTAATTCTGGGTGTTTATTTAGCGTGTTTCTTCTTGGTGTTTATTCTGAGTGTCTGTTCTGGGTGTTTATTCTGGGTGCTTATTCTCTGTGTTTGTTCTCTGTGGGCGCAATTCTCCCATCGGGAGAAGGGCGAGATTCTCCGCAAATGCGGAGACTCGTAAAGGCTGCAGTGAAACACGGCCGGTTTCACGGCAGCCTTCACGTCCGTTCCCGGGACACGATTCTCCCCCCCCCCCCCCCCCCCCCCCCACATCGGGGCTAGGAGCGGGACCCCGGTAATCACGGCGTCGCGGCCTTAACGACCGTCGTTACGGCGTGAAGAACGGCGGCCTGCGATTCTCTGAGCGGCGTGTCCCAAAATACGACATGCCATTTTGGGGGAGGGGTGGGAGAATCGCGGAGGGTGCCAGAGCGGCCCTCCCGCGATTCTCCCACCTGGCGTGGGAGCAGAGAATCGCGCCCAGTTTCTCTTCTGGGTGTTTATTTTGGGTCTTTAATCTGGGTGTCTCTTCTGGGTTTTTCTTCTGGGTGCTTATTCGTGTTTCTACTAGGTGTTTATTCTGGGTGTTTATTCTTGGATTCTCTTCTGGGTGTCTATTCTTGGTTTCTCTTCTGGATGTTTATTCTGGGTGTTTATTCTGGCTGTTACTTCTGGGTGTTTATTCTGGCTGTTCGGGGTGTTTCTCCTGGCTGATTATTCTGGTTGTTTCTTCTGGGTGTTTATTCTGCGAGATAATTCTGGGTGTTTATTTTGTGTGTTTCTTCTGGGTGTTTATTCTGGGTGATTATTCTCGGTGTTTACTCTGGGTGTTTTATTTAGGGTATTTATTCTGGGTGTTGATTCTGGGTGTTTTGTCCTGGTTATTTATTCTGGGGGTTTATTCTGGGTTTCATTCTGGTAGTTAGTCCTGGGTGTATATTCCTGGGTATATATTCTGGTTGTTTATTCTGGGTGTTTATTCATGGGTATTTATTCCTGGGAGTTTCTTCTCGGTGTTTCTTCTGGTGTTTAGTCCTGGGCGTGTATTCCTGAGTGCATATTCTGGATGTTTATTCTGGGTGTTTATTCCTGGGGGTTTATTCTGGGTGTTTCTTCTGGGTGTTCATTATGGTGTTTAGCCTGGGCATTAATCCTGGGCGTATAATCAGGTATTTTATTCTGGGCGTTCATTTCTGGGTGTTTATTGTGGGTATTTATTCTGGGTGTTTATTCTGGGGTTCTCTTCTGGGTGTTTATTCTACGTGTTAATTCTGGGTGTTTATTTTGTGTGTTTCTTCTGGGTATTTATTCTTGGTGTTTATTCTGGGTGTTTTATTTGGGGTATTTTTTCGGGGTATTTATTCTGGGTGTTGATTCTGGCTGTTTTGTCCTGTGTATTTATTCTGGGGGTTTATTCTGGGTTTCATTCTGGTAGTTAGTCCTGGGTGTATGTTCCTGGGCATATATACTGGTTGTTTATTCTGGGTGTTTATTCGTGGGTATTTATTCCGGTGGGTTTATTCTGGGTGTTTCTTCTGGATGTTCATTCTGGTGTTTAGTCCTGGGCATTTATTCCTGAGTGTATATTCTGGATGTTTATTCTGGGTGTTTATTCCTGGGGGTGTATTCTGGGTGTTTATTCCTGGGGTTTATTCTGGGTGTTTATTTTGGGTGTTCATTCTGGGTGTTTCTTTTGGGTGTTCATTCTGGGTGTTTATTCTGGGTTTCTCTTCTGAGTGTTTATTCTGGAGGTTTCTTCTGGGTGTTTATTCTGGGTGTTTATTCTGAGTGTATATTCTGAGTGTCTATTCTGGGTGCTTATTCTGGGTTTCTCTTCTGCGTGTTTCTCCTGGGTGTTTATTTTGGTTGTTTATTCTTGGTTTCTCTTTGGGGTGTTTGTTCTGGGTGTTTATTCTGGGTGTTTTATTTAGGGTATTTCATGGTGGTATTTATTCTGGGTGTTGATTCTGGGTGTTTTGTCCTGTGTATGTATTCTGGGTGTTGATTCTGGGTTTCATTCTGGTAGTTAGTCCTGGGTGTATGTTCCTGGGTGTATATTCTGGTTGTTTATTCTAGGTGTTTATTCATGGGTGTTTATTCCTGGGTGTTTATTCTGGGTGTTTAATCTGGGTGTTTCTTATGGGTGTTTATTCTGGTTGTTTTATTTTGGGTTTCTCTTCTGGGTGTTTATTCAGGGCATTTATTCTGGGTGTTTATTCCTGGGTATATATTCAGGGTGATTATACTGGGAGTTTATTCTGGTTGTTTTTTCTTGTGTATTTATTCTGGGTGTTCCTTCTGGGTGTTCATTCTGGTGTTTAGTCGATGGTGTTTATTCCTGAGCACATGTTCAGGTCATTTATTCTGGGTGTTTATTCTGGGTGTTTATTCTGGGTGTTTATTCTGGGTTTCTCTTCTGGGTGTTTCTTCTGGGTGTTTATTGTGGGTGCTTATTCTGGGTGTTTATTCTGGATGTTTCTTCTGGGTGTTTATTCTGAGTGTATATTCGGATTGTCTGTTCTGGGTGTTTATTATTGGTGCTTATTCTGGGTGCTTATTCTGGGTGTTTATTCTGGGTGTTAATTCTGACTTTATTCTGGGTGTTTCTTCTCGGTGTTTATTTTGGGTGCTTATTCTGGGTGCTTATTCTGGGGGTTTATTTTGGGTGTTTCTTCTGAGTGTTTCTTCTGAGTGTTTCTTCTGAGTGTTTCTTCTAAGTGTTTATTCTAGGTGTTTGTTTTGGGTGTTTGTTCTGGGTGTTTGTTCTGAGTGTTTGTTCTGGGCGTTTATTCTGGAAGTTTATTCTGGGTGTTTATTCTCTGTGTTTATTCTCAATGTCTGTTTTGCGTGTTTCTTCTGGGTGTTCATTCTGAGTAATTCTTCTGGGTGTTTCTCCTGGGTGTTTCTCCTGGATATTTCTCCTGGGTGTTTATTCCGGGCGTTTATTCTGGGCGTTTTTTCTGGGTGTTAATTCTGGGTGTTTATTCTGAATGTTCTTGGAGTTTATTCTGGGGGTTTATTCTGGGTATTTATTCTGTGTGTTTTTGCTGAGTGTTTATTCTGGGTATTTCTACTGCGTGTTCATTCTGGGTCTTTATTCTGGGTGTTTATTTGTGGTGTTTATTCTGGGTGTTTTTTCCGGGGTGTTTATTATGGGTGTTTTTTCTGGGGTGTTTATTCTGGGTGTTGATTCTGGCTGTTTATTCCCGGGTGTATAATCAGGGTGATTATTCTGGGCCTTTACTCTGGGTGTTTATTCCTGAGGGTTTATTCTGGGTGTGGTGTTTAGTCCTGGGCATTTATTCCTGGGTATATATCCTGGGTCTATATTCTGGGTGTTTAATCTGGGTGTTTATTCCTGGGTGTTTATTCTGGGTGTTTATTCTGGGTGTTTATTCTGGGTGTTTATTCTGGGTGTTTATTCTGGGTGTTTAATCTGGGTGTTTCTTATGGGTGTTTATTCTGGGTGTTTCTTAACGGTATTTATTCTGGATGATTATTCCTGGGTGTTTATTCTGGGTATTTATTCATAGGTGTTTATTCCTGAATGTTTATTCTGGGTGTTTATTCTCCATTGGCCGATGCTGGAATCAGGAAAAGTGATTCGGCAGAGAATTACGCATGAGTCGAAAAACGTGGCCGGTGCCGGGCGCCCAACAGAATGCCATGCTACGGTGCCTCCACAACGGCGGTCTATGCGTTTAGTATTCGGAATAAAGTAAATGAGTTGATGGCACAAATCATCGTAAATGACTATGATTTAGTGGCCATTACTGAAACATGGTTAAAGGATGGTCACGACTGGGAGTTAAATATCCGAGGGTATCAAATTATTCGGAAGGACAGAGTGGATGGTAAGGGAGGTGATGTTGCTCTGTTATTTAAGGATGACATCTGGGCAATAGTAAGGGATGACATCGGTGCTATGGAGGATAAGGTTGAATCCATTTGGGTGGAAATCAGGAATAGTAAGGCGAAAAAGTCACTGATAGGAGTAGTCTATCGGCCACCAAAGAGTAACGTTATGGTGGGGCAGGCAATAAACAAAGAAATAACTGATGCATGTAGAAATGGTACAGCAGTTTTCATGGGGGATTTTAATCTACATGTCGATTGGTTTAACCAGGTCGGTCAAGGCAACCTTGAGGAGGAGTTTATAGAATGTATCCGCGATAGTTTCCTAGAACAGTATGTAATGGAACCTACGAGGGAACAAGCGGTCCTAGATCTTGTCCTGTGTAATGAGACAGGATTGATTCATGATCTCATAGTTAGGGATCCTCTCGGAAGGAGCGATCACAATATGGTGGAATTTAAAATACAGATGGAGGGTGAGAAAGTAAAATCAAATACTAGTGTTTTGTGTTTAAACAAAGGAGATTACAAGGGGATGAGAGAAGAACTAGCTAAGGTAGACTGGGAGCTAAGACTTTATGGTGGAACAGTTGAGGAACAGTGGAGAACCTTCCAAGCGATTTTTCACAGTGCTCAGCAAAGGTTTATACCAACAAAAAGGAAGGACGGTAGAAAGAGGGAAAATCGACCGTGGATATCTAAGGAAATAACGGAGAGTATCAAATTGAAAGAAAAAGCATATAAAGTGGCAAAGATTGCTGGGAGATTAGAGGACTGGGAAATCTTTAGGGGGCAGCAGAAAGCTACTAAAAAAGCTATAAAGAAGAGTAAGATAGAGTATGAGAGTAAACTTGCTCAGAATATAAAAACAGACAGTTAAAGCTTTTACAAATATATAAAACAAAAAAGAGTGGCTGAGGTAAATATTGGTCCTTTAGAGAAGGGAGTTTTAATAATGGGAAATGAGGAAATGGCTGAGGAACTGAACAGGTTTTTTGGGTCGGTCTTCACAGTGGAAGACAAATAACATGCCAGCGACTGATAGAAATGAGGCTATGACAGGTGAGGACCTTGAGAGGATTGTTATCACTAAGGAGGTAGTGATGGGCAAGCTAATGGGGCTAATGGGGTAGACAAGTCTCCTGGCCCTGATGGAATGCATCCCAGAGTGCTAAAAGAGATGGCTAAGGAAATTGCAGATGCACTAGTGATAATTTACCGAAATTCACTAGACTCTGGGGTGGTCCCGGTGGATTGGAAATTAGCAAACGTGACGCCACTGTTTAAAAAAGGAGGTAGGCAGAAAGCAGGAAATTATAGGCCAGTGAGCTTAACTTCGGTAGTAGGGAAGATGCTGAAATCTATCATCAAGGAAGAAATAGCGAGGCATCTGGATAGAAATTGTCCCATTGGGCAGACGCAGCATGGGTTCGTAAAGGGCAGGTCATGCCTAACTAATTTAGTGGAATTCTTTGAGGACATTACCAGTGCAGTAGATAATGGGGAGCCGATGGATGTGGTATATCTGGATTTCCAGAAAGCTTTTGACAAAGTGCCACACAAAAGGTTGCTGCATGAGATAAAGATGCATGGCATTAAGGGTAAAGTAGTAGCATGGATAGAGGATTGGTTAATTAATAGAAAGCAAAGAGTGGGGATTAATGGGTGTTTCTCTGGTTGGCAATCAGTAGCTAGTGGTGTCCCTCAGGGATCAATGTTGGGCCCACAAATTTTCATAATTTACATGGATGATTTGGAGTTGGGGACCAAGTGCAATGTGTCCAAGTTTGCAGACAACATGAAGATGAGTGGTAAAGGAAGAAGTGCAGTGGATACCAGAGGTCTGCAGAGAGATTTGGACAGTTTAAGAGAATGAGCTAGTTCGGGCAGATGGAATACAATGTTGACAAATGTGAGGTTATCCATTTTGGTAGGAATAACAGCAAACGGGATTATTATTTAAACGATAAAATATTAAAGCATGGCGCTGTTCAGAGAGACTTGGGTGTGCTAGTGCATGAGTCACAGAAGGTTGGTTTACAGGTGCAACAGGTGATTAAGAAGGCAAATGGAATGTTGTCCTTCATTGCTAGAGGGATAGAGTTTAAGACTAGGGAGGTTATGTTGAAATTGTATAAGGTGTTAGTGAGGCCACACCTGGAGTATTGTGTTCAGTTTTGGTCTCCTTACTTGAGAAAGGACGTACTGGCGCTGGAGGGTATGCAGAGGAGATTCACTAGGTTAATCCCAGAGCTGAAGGGGTTGGATTATGAGGAGAGGTTGAGTAGACTGGGACTGTACTCATTGGAATTTAGAAGGATGAGGGGGGATCTTATAGAAACATTTAAAATTATGAAGGGAATAGATAGGATAGATGCAGGCAGGTTGTTTCCACTGGCGGGTGAAAGCAGGGGACATAGCCTCAAAATAAGGGGAAGTAGATTTAGGACTGAGTTTAGGAGGAACTTCTTCACCCAAAGGGTTGTGAATCTATGGAATTCCTTGCCCAGTGAAGCAGTTGAGGCTCCTTCATTACATGTTTTTAAGGTAAAGATAGATAGTTTTTTGAAGAATAAAGGGATTAAGGGTTATGGTGTTCGGGCCGGAAAGTGGAGCTGAGTCCACAAAAGATCAGCCATGATCTCACTGAATGGCGGAGCAGGCTCGAGGGGCCAGATGGCCTACTCCTGCTCCTAGTTCTTATGTTCTTACTCCACACAGACAGTAAATACCGTCAACAATTGTTCGCGAAAAAATAATATATATCTTCATAAAATATGTCATGGGTTAAAAGCAGCACATGGGGCGTGGAATAACGGTATGCAAATTGTTGAACCAGCCAGAAACCTTAAACATGCACTCAGGATAATTTAATCATTTTACAGGACATTATAGTCATGAGAAGACCCCATCTTGTCTGCAAGAGATCCATTGTTCGACCCAGAGCAGGGAACACAAACCCATTAACACCTTATCAAGGCATCTCTACTGATTAGATTGTATTGTGTGAAATTAATTGATGATGTCAATGCTTATCTGTAACTGTGAGCAAACTTGAAATATATGCATGAAAATCCCTTTAAATTGCAGAACAGATTCGCAGCTTCTGTTCTCCTGTTGTGCACACAGCCATTTTTCGAATAAACAAAATTTTACCAACACCACGCGGTCGCAGACGGACTCTTGAGTATTTCTTCCCCCCGACACTCATCATTAGCAGGCCTGTCCCGGTATTCTCCAGACCTCCGCCAGGAGGAATTACCGATGCCAAGTTTCACTTGTCGTTTTAAAAATCGGAAACAGGCACCATGGTTGATGATGGAGTGAGACGAGGTAGGACATGCAGAACCGCGATCTTGCTGCAAACCCCAATGACCGCCCTCCGTGGCCCGTGGTTGCAGAGTGGCACCAACCGTATGGGTGCCTTTCACCTCCTGCAGACAATGGTTATCGGAATCCAACCAGGAATGGTGGCCTTCATCCTGGTCACCACAACCCTGGGGGAGGCTGTAAGAGCTGGAGCTGCTCTGAGGACCCTGCAGCAGCGGAGCCTGCCCAGAGGAACAGGAAGCAGCCTGAGGGTGGAGAGTCGGCCGCCCAACAGGCTGAGAAGGAGGTGGGAAGGAGGCACCGGATCAATCATCATGTGTACCAGCAGTGCATGTCATTTGAGGACATACCGAACTGGGCATGCTGTCAAAGACTCCAGCTGAGCAGGGGACAGTGCAACATATCTACTGGATTATGATGCGCCTGGCACCACGGGGATATCGGAGAGGACACCCGCTTCCGGTGGCCGCCAAGGTGATGGCTGCACTGAACATTTATGCCACATGGTCCTTCCAGCTGCTGAGTTGGGCCCTGCCTTGGATCTCGCAGACCTCATTGCACAGTTGCATATCGCACAGATGCGTGTCACGGAAGTCCTATAGGCACAACATATCAGTTTCAATGTGGCCGAGCCTACCAGGATGACTGGGCAACAGAGTTCACCATCATCGGCGAGATGCAGCAGATCCAGAAGGTGATTGACAGGACGCATGTTGCCCTTCGAGCACCGTCCCATGACAGGCCAGTGTTCACAAACTGGAAGGGGTTCCACTCGATGAACGTGCAGCTGTTGTGTGACCATGAGATGCACATCACGCACGTCCGTGCCCGATACCCGGGCAGTGTGCATGATGCCTTCATCCTGGCACACATGACGATTCCTGACATCTTCGAGGCGCACCCACGGCTGAGAGGTTGGCTCCTGGGTGGCAGGTGTTATCCATTGTGGTCGTGGGCTGATGACGCCTATCCAGAGGCCACAGACTAATGCGGAGACCTGACACAATGACACCCATGCCACGAGCAGAGGTGTGATCGAGCAGTGCTTCGGCATCCTGAAAATGCGGTTCAGATGTCTGGACAGCTCTGCAGGTATAACGCTAGGAAGGTCTCCCACATCATGGTGGCCTGCTGCATCCTCCACAACATTGTGCAGCAGAGGGGCGAGGATATGAGACAGGGCATGGATGGGCAAGACATGGGGCCCGGGCAGGGACAGGAGGCCGCACAACGTTTGTGCCTGGACTGGTGAGCATGGGATGCTCTGATCACCTCCAGGTTCACCAACTAGGGCGACTGACCAGCAGCGTGGACATCCCGTTCCCCACCAACCTCAGCTGACCAACCCCTCCCATGACAACTCTGCCTGTGCCGGCACACCCCCCTTGCACACCCCTCCGTGATTCCTACCTGCCTCTTTATGGGGTGCCAGCCCCGGGTGGGCAGTAGCAGCAGAACTGGTCCATGGGGTGGAGGATGATGACCCGCTCTGCAATGGGCTCTGGTACACTGCGTTGGTTAACAATTCCTGACCCCTGCCCACGGTGGCACTTTCCACCATCCACCTGGGTGATCCCTGCATGCGAGCCGGCCATTTCATCACACGGTCCCACAGAACACGGAGCTGGGGACGGTGGAGAGGGGATGAGGGGTTATGGAGTGGGGAGAGATAGGTGTGGAGCACCGGGGCAGTGAGCACTGGCTGAACTGGACTCCCTTGCCAAAGCCCACCTCCAAGGTCCATACATCTGCCCATTGACCCCAGCCCAGCCCATCCCTCAGACCCTCCTGCCAGAGCACTGAGACAGGTTGAAATGTTGTGAACGGGTTTTAATTGTGAAAAGGTGAAGATTTTTGCACAGGTTTGTGCCCGAGCCCCTATCACTGTTTGCTGCACTCATGCCAACATAATTGGTGTCTACCTTTCTGGCCTTAGGGACCTTAACGCTACATCTAAGTGGATCTCCAGCGGTACATCAGGAGCGGAGGCGGCCTGCCCTGCGACCTGTTGGCGGTGTCTTCTCGGGAGACCGGGCCTGGATTGGCCCAGCTGCTGCTCGGGTGTCCCAGCTGGCATGGTGCCACCCTGCTCTGCTCGCTTCCCATCAGATGCACCAGGGACAGGAGGGGGACGGAGTCCAAAGTGTTGTGGTGTCCCGGCACATCCCCACGGGATTCACCGGCATGGGCCCCATCACCTCCTCCTCCCCAGGGGTGCCCGAAGGCCCCCGGATTATTCCTTAGGATGGGTGTGCGACTGGAGCTAACGCCTGAAGCTCCCCTACCAGCTGGCACTGCCAGTCCTGGAGGCCGGCTGCCGTCTCGGCCAGGGTCTCAATGCTCACGGCCATGGAGCACAGGGAGTGGACCACCTTCCTCTGGGATTTTACCACATCACCCAGTGACTGTGCCACCACCCTCTGTGTCTGTGCCACATCAGACGGTGACTGTGCCATCTGCTTCTGGGTGTTTATTCCTAATGTAAAATTATTAGGGTTATAGATAGGGTGAACAGTTGGACGGTTTTTCCCAGGGCGGAAATGACAATTACAAGGAGGCACAGGTACAAGGTGAGGGGGGAAAGTTTCAATGGAGATGTGGGGGGACGTTTTTACATAGAGGGTGGTGGTGGCCTGGAATGCACTGACAAGTGAGGTGATTGAAGAAGATACGTTAACGACCTTTCAGACTTATCTGGATAGGCACATGAACAGACTGGATATAGGATACAGGAGGTTGGTCTAGATAGGACGTGATCGGCGCAGGCTTGGAGGGCCAAAGGGCCTGTTCCTGTGCTGTATTGTTCTTTGTTCTTTGACTGTGCCACATCAGACAGTGACTGTGTCATCTCCCTCTGGGACTGTGCCACATCAGCCACTACCCTCTGTGACTGGCTCAGGTCAGATATCACCTTATTCCTGGGTGTTTATTCTCTGTATTTATTCCTGGGTGTTTATTCTCTGTATTTATTCCTGGGTGTTTATTCCTGCATGTTTATTCTGGGTATTTATTCTCAATGTTGATTCCTGGGTGTTTATTTCTGAGTGTCTATTCTGATTGGTTATTCCTGGGTGTTTTTACCTGGGTTTTATTCCTGGGGTTATTCTGGGTGTTTATTCTGGGTGTTTATTTCTGGGTGTTTATTATGGGTATTTATTCCTGAGTATTTCTTCCTGGGTGTTTATTCTGGGTGTATGTTCTTGATGTTTCTTTCCTGGATGTTTCTTCCTGGGTGTTTATTCTTGGGTGTTCATTCCTGGGTGTTCATTCCTGGGTGTCCATTCCTGGATGTTCATTCCTGGGTGTTTATTCTGGGTGTTTATTCCTGGGTGTTTATTCTGGGTGTTTATTCCTAGGGTTTATTCCAGGTGTTTTGTTCCTGGGTGTTTACTTTTGCTATTTATTCTCGTTGTTTATTCCTCTGTGTTTATGCTGGTTATTTATTCCTGGGTGTTTATTCTGGGTGTATGTTCTTGATGTTTCTTTCCTGGGTGTTTATTCTGGGTGTTTATTCAGCGTATTTATTCCTGGGTGCTTATTCTGGGTGTTTATTATGGTTGTTTATTCCTGTTTGTTTATTCTGCAGATTTATTCAGGGTGTTTATTCTTGATGTTCATTCTGGGTATTTAGTCTGGGTGGTTATTGTGGGTGTTTATTTTGGGGGTTTAATTCCTGGAGGTTTATTCTGGGTGTGAAATCTGGGTGTTTATGCTGGGTGTTTATTCTGGGGTGGTTTTATTCTAGAAGTTATTCTGGGTGTTCAATCTGGGTATTTAATCTGGGGATTTATTCTGTGGGTTTATTCCTGGGTGTTTATTCCTGGGTGCTTAATCTCGGTATTTATTCTGGCATCTTATTTCTTTGTGTTTTTTCTAGGTATTTATTCTGAGTGTTTATTCCTGGGTGTTTATTCATGGACAATTATTCAGGGTGTTTATTGTGGGTGTTTATTCACCTCTCTCTCTCCTCTCCAGTAACACAGTGGTTAGCACTGTTGCTTCACTGCACCAGGGACCCAGGTTCGATTCTCGGCTTGGGTCACTATGCGGAGTCTGCACGTTCTCCCCGTGTCTGCGTGGGTTTCCTCCGGGTGCTCCGGTTTCCTCCCACAGTCCAAAGATGGGCAGGTTCGGTGGATTGGTCACGCTAAATTGTCCCATAGAGCCCAAAAGCTAGGTGAGATTGCTGGGTTACGGATATAGGGTGGAGGTGTTGGCTTATGTATGGTGCTCTTTCAGGGGCCGGTGTAAACTCGATGGGCTGAATGGCCTCTTTCTGCACTGTAAATTCCATGATCAATGATCTACATTTCCTCTCTCTGTTTATCTTACAGATGACTGGGATGAATATGGTGATTGAGCTGTTCGGAGACCGTGTAAATCAATTTACAAATAAAACCCCGGTCAGTATCAAGTGATTTACTCCTGTTCTCACTCCATCTTCCTTGTTCTCCTCCTCTCCAAGACTTTCTCTTCTGCTTTCTTTCTCTGCCTCTCAGCCACACTACCTCCTTCACTCCCTCCCTCCGGCAACCTCACTCTCTCTCTCTCACCCACATTCATCCCATCTTGAGCCTGTCACTCAGAAACAAGAGGAGATTCATTCAGCCTCTCTTGAGCTTGTTACACAGAAACAGGAGGAGGCCATTCAGCCCCTCACAAACCTGATAGATCGGATCAGGAGGAGACCCATTCAGCCCCTCTCAAATCTGTTACACAGGAACAGGCGGTGGCTCATTCAGCCCTTCTGGAGTCTATTACATAGGAACAGGAGGGGGACCATTTCGCCCCTCTTGAGCCTGACAACAGGAACATGAAGAGGCCCACTCAGCCCTTTTCCAGCCTGTTACACAGTACCAGACAGAAGCTTATTCAGTCCCTCTTGAGCCTGTTACACAGGCCCCTTCAGCCCAGACTCTGTGAATTGTCCTCCGATCAGCTTCACTGTTTATATACCCAGCTCTTTTATCTTCTGTGCAGGTGGACCATCCAACTCAGCCACTGCTGGATACAAACTCCTGGAGATTGAATGATGGAGGCTCCGATCACAGATTAATTCTCACAGTAAACGTGTTGCATAATGAAGCCTGTGTGTCTGCCTCTCAATCTCTCTCTCTCCCATCCACTCAACTCACTAATCCCCAGCTCCATTGGCCTGGTCTTCAGACCCAAGGGATTGGGTGGGTGAGTGGGAATATGGTGGAAGTTCAAGGAAATCGGTGGTGGGGGGAGTCACATGTTGGGATTTTGATCTAGATAGATTGTTAAAGGTGGGTGTCTCTGTAATAGGGGGCGGCATTCTCCCCTACCCGGCGTGACGGAGGGTCCCGGAGTAGGTGAATGGCGCCAAGCACTCAGGGGTCGCACCTCCCCAAAGGTGGGGAATTCTCCCCACCTCTGGGGGCCAGCCCCGCGCCGGTACGGTTGCGACCAGAAGACCGGCGCAAAAAACTGGCGCCCCCGGCAGCGGGGCTGGCCGAAAGGCTTTCGCCGGTCCGCGCATGCGCCGGCAGTGACGTCAGCGGCAACTCAAAGAACCTGCTCATTCATCTCCCCCTGCCCCAGCCCGACATCACTCCAACAAACCACAAAAATTCAGAACAGGAACATCTCCTCCAGAGTTCAATGTCCTCATTCTCCTGTCAGTTCACTGTCTCTGACAAACTCCATTACCTCCTCTGGCATCCCAAAGTGGAGCTCCCCTACATTTGTATGTAAACTACAACACGCCGGGTGCAGCATACCAAACTTCACCCCCTTCTTAAAGAGGGCCACCTTCACCTTGTTGAAGCTTGCTCTCCTTTTGGCCAGCTCCGCACCCAGATCCTGATAAATGCGCAGCTCACTACTTTCCCAGGTGCAGTGCCTCGTCTGCCTGGCCCACCTCAAAATCCGTTCCTTGTCCAAGAACCGGTGCAGGCTTACCACCATCACCCTCGGTCCCCTGGCTCATTCCCCTGCAGCTTCCTCATTCGTACCCGTGCACCCGGTCCACTTCCAGGGGCTGAGCAAATGTCCCTTCGCCCAGCAGCTTCCGTGCCACATATGCGCCGGCGTCCGCTCCCTCACTGCTCTCTGACAGGCCCACGATCCTTAAATTCTGCCTGCACGATCGATGATCAAAATCCTCCACTTTATCCTGCAGCCTCCTTCATTGATCTTGCATAAACCACATCGCCGCAGCCATCGGGGCAAGCTGCCCCTCGTGCTCCCGCCACCGCCTCCTCAACCTTCTGGGTCACCTGGCCCTGGGCTCCAACCTTGCCTCCAGGAGGTCAATCCCTGCCTTTATCGGGTCCACCACCCTAGTAAGGTCCTCCAAGTTCTTCTTCCTCTGCTGGGCAAATTTCTCATGGTGGAAGCCTACTAGCTGCTTCGTCAATGACTGGGCGGGTAGGATCGGACCCTGACCCTCCACCATCTTCCCCTGTGTTGCAGGCACCACACCAGTTTTCAGCCATTGTTCCCTCCTTTTTCGACCACTTCTGGTCCACGAATCCATACACCAGCGGGGCATTTTCAACTTCCAGCCCTCCTGCACCTTTTACAATCTCTCAGCCCCACCGTTAGCCAGGGTAAAGGTCCAAAATGTCCATCACGAATGGGAACTACCAAATGCGCGACCACTCACACCATGGCCGCCACCCGAAGTCAAGCCTCATCCCCAAGAGTTGATTGTGCATTTTTTTTCACGGTGATGTAGGTGTCACTGACTCGGCCCAGCATATGAAAATGAAATGAAATGAAAAATGAAAATGAAATGAAAGGAAAATCGCTTATTGTCACGAGTAGGCTTCAATGAAGTTACTGTGAAAAGCCCCTAGTCACCACATTCCAGCGCCTGTTCGAGGAGGCTGGTACGGGAATTGAACCGTGCTGCTGGCCTGCCTTGGTCTGCTTTAAAAGCCAGCGATTTAGCCCAGTGTGCTAAACCAGCCCGCATATATACCAAACCAGCCCGCATATAAACCAACCAGCATATATTGCCCAACTCTAATTGCCCCTCGAGAAGTTGGTGCTCAGCCACCATCTTGAACATTCTGCAGTCCGTATGGTGTATGTACACCCACAGCAGTGTTAGGGAGGGAGTTCCAGGATTCTCACCCAGCGACAGTGAAGGAACGGCCGATTATAGTTGCAAGTTTGCAAAGTTGCAAGGGGCTGTTTAGCTCACAGGGCTAATCGCTGGCTTTGAAAGCAGACCAAGGCAAGCCAGCAGCACGGTTCGATTCCCGTAACAGCCTCCCCGAACAGGCGCCGGAATGTGGCGACTAGGGGCTTTTCACAGTAACTTCATTGAAGCCTACTCGTGACAATAAGCAATTTTCATTTCATTCAAGTCAGAATGGTGAGTGACTTGGAGGGGAACTTGCAGGTGGCGGTGTTCCCCATGTGTCTGCTGCCCCTTGTCCTTCTCGATGGGTTTGGAAGGAACTGTTGAAGGAGCCTTGTTTGAGGCATTGCAGTGCATCTTGGAGATGGTACGCACAGCTGCCACTGTGCATCCATCGGTGGTGGAAGGAGTGAATGTTTGTGCTTAGCATGTCGATCAAGTGGGGCCGTTTTGCCCTGGATGGTGTCGAGCTTCCTGAATGTTGTTGGGAGCGGCAGTCATCCAAGCAAGTGGAGAGTATTCCATCAAACTCCTGACTTGTGGATTGTAGATGGTGGACCGGCTTTGGGTAAAGTCCATAGGTGAGCTACTCTCCACAGGATTCCCAGCCTCTGACCTGCTCTTGTAGTCACTGTATTTATCTGATTGTGTCCCAATTCAGTTTCTGGTCAATGCTAACCCCCAGAATGTTGACAGTGGGGGATCCAGTGGGTGGTAATTCCAAAGAATGTATTGTATCCATGGATATCTGCACCCCCATGCCCCTAGTATAAATCAATGAACCACAAGGGCAAAGAAGTGGCAGATGGAATACAATTTGGAGAAGTGTGAGGTTATGCACTTTAAAAGGAGGAATGGAGGCATAGACTATTTTCTCAATGGGGAAATGCTTAGGAAATCAGAAGCACAAAGGGACTTGGGAGTTCTTGTTCAAGATTCGCTTAAGGTGAACGTGTAGGTTCAGTCGGCAGTTAGGAAGGCAAATGTAATGTCGGCATTCGGATTGAGAGGACTAGAATACAAGACCAGAGATGTGCTTCTGAGGCTGTACAAGGCTCTGGTCAGACCCCATTTGGAGTTTTGTGAGCAACTGTGGGCCCCGTATCTAAGGCAGGATGTGGTGGCCTTGGAAAGGGTCCAGAGGAAGTTCAGAAGAATTATCCCTGGAATGAAGAACTTGGCATATGAGGAATGGTTGCCGACTCTGGGTCTGTACTCATTGGAGTTTAGAAGGATGAGGGGGGATCTTATTGAAACTTACAGAACACTGCGAGGCCTGGATAAAGCGGACGTGGAGAGGATGTTTCCACTTGAAGGAAAAGCTAGAACCAGAGGGGACAATCTCAGACTAAAGGGACGATCCTTGAAAACTGAGATGAGAAGCAATTTCTTCAGCCAGAGGGTGGCGAATCTGTGGAACTCATTGCCGCAGAAAGCTGTGGAGGCCAAATCACTGAGTGTCTTTAAGACAGAGATAGATAGGTTCTTGATTAATAAGGGGATCAGGGCTTTGGGGAGAATGGGGATGATAAAAATATTACTCAACGGTTGAATGACGGAGCAGACTTGATGGGCCAAATGGCCTAATTCTGATCCTATGTCTTATGGTCTTATGGAGTGTGTTTACTCGATCTGATTGTTTTGTCTTGATATTATAACAATATGACATGGTGGTAGCGGCGTTCAAACAGCTCAGAAGCAAGGTTGAGCACAGATACAACCTGGTGAACAGGCTTAGATGATGCTCCGCAACATGAGTCAATCCTCAACATTCGGTCTGAGCATAATGTCGGAGAGTGTTGAGAATGTAGGTGCGCTGACTGCACAGAAAAGATTTGGTGACCTCAGCGGTGGAGCCATGTGCACCGTCTTCAACCTATCACAGCCAAACTCAATCTGGATCACATGACGCAATTCCCTTCTATTGATGTCATGCTGCAACCCCTTCGAGGTCCAATCCGACAATTATCAGTGAAACTATGTTGCAAATCACTCTACACCTGGAGCAAGAGACTTCTGTTTGCACTTCTCCCAGACAACCTGTCTGAATCCTGGTTGTAGAAATACGGGAATAGCCGGATACCTGTCCGGATCCTGCTTTGATAGACAACACTCGCTTATAAAAATAGAATGTGCGGCAAGGGTAAGGGAATGAGCAGCAGGACTCCAAGATCAACTGAAACACTCTTTAATATATAAAGTTGAACAGAAAAGTTGGACAGAAAAACCAAGACCAATAACAACGAAATAGACACAAAGCAAATACGATAATGATTCAAAATAATGCGAGCATCTACCTTAAAATTAATCCAATAGACTTAACCCAATTTAATTTTTTTCCTGCGATTTTAGCCCTGATTGGTTTTTACACATACTCATACCCTGGAAGGTAGTTCTTTCATTCGCTGATGATCCCGTACCACGGGACACACGTTGGTGCTAACGTGTCGTCTATTCCATAGCTGGGCTTCTCATTCCTTTAACAGAAGCTCCTCAGTTTGACCCAATTCCCCAGAACTCTCTACCTCTCTGAGCTAAGTTACTGGATTAAACAGACAGGCCGGATGGCTGCAGCCTCCAGGCCAGGCTAGTTTCTCTTCAAGAAAATTAGAAACAACCAAACACACCAATGTAAAGCATAGTTCCATTCCTAGGCAAATCTTTCTCCATATCAACCTCAGAACTGTCTGGCTTCGAAGAGCCTCTCAGCTGGGTCAGAGGTTCAAGCACACCTCAGAAACAAGCGAAACCAAACTGAAAGAGCACAACCCCACAAGGTGGCACAGTGGCTACACCATTGGGCTAGTAATCCAGAGGCTCAGGCAAAACCTCTGGCAACAGGGGTTCGAATCCCATGGCAGATGGTGCTATTTAAATTCAATTAAATATCTGCTCTCTAAAGCTAGTCTCTGTGATGGTGACCGTGAAAACCCATCTTGTTCACTAATGTTCTTTAGGGAAGGAAATCTGCCAGCCTTACTGGGTCTGGCCTACACGTGACTCCAGACTTGCAGCAATGTGCTTGGTTCCTAACCCAGCCCCATAGTCCAAGGGCACTTTGGGATGGGCAACAAATTCTGGATGTGCCCCAGGAAGGAATAAAAATAAATGTCAAACCAAAACCAAAACATAACCCTGAAAATAACCCACAAGAGAGACAGTTCTAACAAGCCAGAAATGCCTGTTAATTTCGCCATCTTGGAAGGTCAGCCCTTGTGCAAACAAATGCTAATAAGCTAGATTTTAAAGCATTATTCTCAGTAATTAATAAAAACATAAAGTTCTTCTAACGATTAGCATGAAGACGCCCCAAAACAGAGACAATTACAATCCAACCCAGCAGCCAAACGATGATATCTTAGCAGAAACAGAAACACTGGGAGTGCATTCACACACAGGGAGCTCACATACCCAACTGCCCTGGTTTATTCTGGCCGGTTTGTATATGTACATACATACATAAAAATGGGTTCTGGGACAGGGGTAAAGGCGGATTAGGGGGTGTTGGGAGGAGACAGAAGTATTGAAAAATGGGAGCAAGGGAGTGGGAGATTGAGTGGGGGGTGGGAGACAAGAATGGTGGGGGATGGGAGAGGAGGATGGGGGCATGGAGCGGGTGACATAAATGGTGGGGGGAGGGTCAACAATTCCCCTTGAACACTTGACATTTGCAATCTCTAAGTGTCAAGAAGTTTCAAGAAAGTTCCAGGAGATGGGTTTGGGCTGATGTGTAGCTGATGGCCCCCCTCGCACTCTGCGTATTACCGAATCCCAACACTCAGAACAGCAGGTTCCCAGTCTGGGAGATCCTGTAACAAATGGTGACGACTGGACATGGATGAGAGGCATGTGGAGTCAGCCGGGGAGGGGTGGGGGAACAGCAATTGACTGCCAGAGACAGGGAAATCACCCAAAGACAGCACCAGGAACCGTGTAAATGCAGACATTTTTCACACAAAAAACACAAACAGACAAAGCTGAATGCTGAGAAAGATTGGAACATTGACAAATTAAACATCTGTCTCTTCAACTGAGGAACTGAACACAGGGCTAGAGAGAGAGAGAAAACACACTGGGGAACTAAGGGATATAGAGAGAGGACACTGGGGAACAGAGGGATAAAGAAAGAGGACACACTGGGGAACGGATACAAAGCAGGACACACTGGGAAGAGAGGGATACTGAGAGCGGTCACACTGGGAAGAGAGGGATACTGAGAGAGGTCACGCTGGGAAGAGAGGGATACTGAGAGAGGTCACACTGGGAAGAGAGGGATACTGAGAGAGGTCACGCTGGGAAGAGAGGGATACTGAGAGAGGTCACGCTGGGAAGAGGGATACTGAGAGAGGTCACACTGGGAAGAGAGGGATACTGAGAGAGGTCACGCTGGGAAGAGAGGGATACTGAGAGAGATCACGCTGGGAAGAGAGGGATACTGAGAGAGGTCACGCTGGGAAGAGGAATACTGAGAGAGGTCACGCTGGGAAGAGAGGAATAATGAGAGAGGTCACGCTGGGAAGAGAGGGATAATGAGAGAGGTCACGCTGGGAAGAGAGGAATACTGAGAGAGGTCACACTGGGAAGAGGGATACTGAGAGAGGTCACGCTGGGAAGAGAGGGATACTGAGAGAGGTCACGCTGGGAAAAGGGATACTGAGAGAGGTCACGCTGGGAAGAGAGGGATACTGAGAGAGGTCACGCTGGGAAGAGAGGGATACTGAGAGAGGTCACGCTGGGAAGAGAGGGATACTGAGAGAGGTCACGCTGGGAAGAGAGGGATACTGAGAGAGGTCACGCTGGGAAGAGGAATACTGAGAGAGGTCACGCTGGGAAGAGAGGAATACTGAGAGAGGTCACGCTGGGAAGAGAGGGATACTGAGAGAGGTCACGCTGGGAAGAGAGGAATACTGAGAGAGGTCACACTGGGAAGAGAGGGATACTGAGAGAGGTCACGCTGGAAAGAGAGGGATACTGAGAGAGGTCACGCTGGGAAAAGGGATACTGAGAGAGGTCACGCTGGGAAGAGAGGGATACTGAGAGAGGTCACGCTGGGAAGAGAGGGATACTGAGAGAGGTCACACTGGGAAGAGGGATACTGAGAGAGGTCACGCTGGGAAGAGAGGGATACTGAGAGAGGTCACGCTGGGAAGAGAGGGATACTGAGAGAGGTCACACTGGGAAGAGGGATACTGAGAGAGATCACACTGGGAAGAGAGGAATACTGAGAGAGGTCACACTGGGAAGAGAGGAATACTGAGAGAGGTCACACTGGGAAGAGGGATACTGAGAGATGTCACACTGGGAAGAGAGGAATACTGAGAGAGGTCACACTGGGAAGAGGGATACTGAGAGAGGTCACACTGGGAAGAGAGGAATACTGAGAGAGGTCACACTGGGAAGAGAGGAATACTGAGAGAGGTCACACTGGGAAGAGGGGTACTGAGAGAGGTCACACTGGGAAGAGAGGGATACTGAGAGAGGTCACACTGGGAAGAGAGGGATACTGAGAGAGGTCACACTGGGAAGAGAGGGACACAGAGAGGTCACGCTGGGAATAGAGGGATACTGAGAGAGGTCACGCTGGGAAGAGGGATACTGAGAGAGGTCACACTGGGAAGAGAGGGATACTGAGAGAGGTCACACTGGGAAGAGAGGGATACTGAGAGAGGTCACGCTGGGAAGAGAGGGATACTGAGAGAGGTCACGCTGGGAAGAGAGGGATACTGAGAGGCCACACTGGGAAGAGAGGGATACTGAGAGGTCACGCTGGGAAGAGAGGGATACTGAGAGAGGTCACGCTGGGAAGAGGAATACTGAGGCAGGTCACACTGGGAAGAGAGGGATACTGAGAGAGGTCACACTGGGAAGAGAGGGATACTGAGAGAGGTCACACTGGGAAGAGGGATACTGAGAGAGGTCACACTGGGAAGAGAGGAATACTGAGAGAGGTCACATTGGGAAGAGAGGAATACTGAGAGAGGTCACACTGGGAAGAGGGATACTGAGAGATGTCACACTGGGAAGAGAGGAATACTGAGAGAGGTCACACTGGGAATAGGGATACTGAGAGAGGTCACACTGGGAAGAGAGGAATACTGAGAGAGGTCACACTGGGAAGAGAGGAATACTGAGAGAGGTCACACTGGGAAGAGAGGGATACTGAGAGAGGTCACGCTGGGAAGAGAGGAATACTGAGAGAGGTCACACTGGGAAGAGAGGGATACTGAGAGAGGTCACGCTGGGAAGAGAGGGATACTGAGAGAGGTCACGCTGGGAAAAGGGATACTGAGAGAGGTCACGCTGGGAAGAGAGGGATACTGAGAGAGGTCACGCTGGGAAGAGAGGGATACTGAGAGAGGTCACGCTGGGAAGTGAGGAATACTGAGAGAGGTCACGCTGGGAAGAGGAATACTGAGAGAGGTCACGCTGGGAAGAGAGGGATACTGAGAGAGGTCACGCTGGGAAAAGGGATACTGAGAGAGGTCACGCTGGGAAGAGAGGGATACTGAGAGAGGTCACGCTGGGAAGAGGAATACTGAGGCAGGTCACACTGGGAAGAGAGGGATACTGAGAGAGGTCACACTGGGAAGAGAGGGATACTGAGAGAGGTCACACTGGGAAGAGGGATACTGAGAGAGGTCACACTGGGAAGAGAGGAATACTGAGAGAGGTCACATTGGGAAGAGAGGAATACTGAGAGAGGTCACACTGGGAAGAGGGATACTGAGAGATGTCACACTGGGAAGAGAGGAATACTGAGAGAGGTCACACTGGGAATAGGGATACTGAGAGAGGTCACACTGGGAAGAGAGGAATACTGAGAGAGGTCACACTGGGAAGAGAGGAATACTGAGAGAGGTCACTGGGAAGAGAGGGATACTGAGAGAGGTCACGCTGGGAAGAGAGGAATACTGAGAGATGTCACACTGGGAAGAGAGGGATACTGAGAGAGGTCACGCTGGGAAAAGGGATACTGAGAGAGGTCACGCTGGGAAGAGAGGGATACTGAGAGAGGTCACGCTGGGAAGAGAGGGATACTGAGAGAGGTCACGCTGGGAAGTGAGGAATACTGAGAGAGGTCACACTGGGAAGAGGAATACTGAGAGAGGTCACGCTGGGAAGAGAGGGATACTGAGAGAGGTCACGCTGGGAAAAGGGATACTGAGAGAGGTCACGCTGGGAAGAGAGGGATACTGAGAGAGGTCACACTGGGAAGAGGGATACTGAGAGAGGTCACGCTGGGAAGAGAGGGATACTGAGAGAGGTCACACTGGGAAAAGGGATACTGAGAGAGGTCACATTGGGAAGGGAGGGATACTGAGAGAGGTCACGCTGGGAAGAGAGGGATACTGAGAGAGGTCACGCTGGGAAGAGAGGGATACTGATGAGGTCACGCTGGGAAGAGGAATACTGAGAGAGGTCACACTGGGAAGAGGGGGATACTGAGAGAGGTCACACTGGGAAGAGAGGGATACTGAGAGAGGTCACACTGGGAAGAGGGATACTGAGAGAGGTCACACTGGGAAGAGAGGAATACTGAGAGAGGTCACACTGGGAAGAGAGGAATACTGAGAGAGGTCACACTGGGAAGAGGGATACTGAGAGAGGTCACACTGGGAAGAGTAGGATACTGAGAGAGGTCATGCTGGGAAAAGGGATACTGAGAGAGGTCACGCTGGGAAGAGAGGGATACTGAAGAGGTCACGCTGGGAAGAGAGGAATACTGAGAGAGGTCACGCTGGGAAGAGGAATACTGAGGGAGGTCACACTGGGAAGAGAGGGATACTGAGAGACGTCACACTGGGAAGAGAGGGATACTGAGAGAGGTCACACTGGGAAAAGGGATACTGAGAGAGGTCACACTGGGAAGAGAGGAATACTGAGAGAGGTCACACTGGGAATTGAGGAATACTGAAAGAGGTCACACTGGGAAGAGGGATACTGAGAGATGTCACACTGGGAAGAGAGGAATACTGAGAGAGGTCACACTGGGAAGAGGGATACTGAGAGAGGTCACACTGGGAAGAGTGGAATACTGAGAGAGGTCATGCTGGGAAAAGGGATACTGAGAGAGGTCACGCTGGGAAGAGAGGGATACTGGGAGAGGTCACGCTGGGAAGAGAGGGATACTGAGAGAGGTCACACTGGGAAGAGAGGGATACTGAGAGAGGTCACGCTGGGAAGAGAGGGATACTGAGAGAGGTCACGCTGGGAAGAGAGGGATACTGAGAGAGGTCACGCTGGGAAGAGGAATACTGAGAGAGGTCACGCTGGGAAGAGAGGAATACTGAGAGAGGTCACGCTGGGAAGAGAGGGATACTGAGAGAGGTCACGCTGGGAAGAGAGGAATACTGAGAGAGGTCACACTGGGAAGAGAGGGATACTGAGAGAGGTCACGCTGGGAAGAGAGGGATACTGAGAGAGGTCACGCTGGGAAAAGGGATACTGAGAGAGGTCACGCTGGGAAGAGAGGGATACTGAGAGAGGTCACACTGGGAAGAGAGGGATACTGAGAGAGGTCACGCTGGGAAGAGAGGGATACTGAGAGAGGTCACACTGGGAAAAGGGATACTGAGAGAGGTCACATTGGGAAGAGAGGGATACTGAGAGAGATCACGCTGGGAAGAGAGGGATACTGAGAGAGGTCACACTGGGAAGAGAGTGATACTGAGAGAGGTCACGCTGGGAAGAGAGGGATACTGAGAGAGGTCACGCTGGGAAGAGGAATACTGAGAGAGGTCACACTGGGAAGAGGGATACTGAGAGAGGTCACACTGGGAAGAGAGGAATACTGAGAGAGGTCACACTGGGAAGAGAGGAATACTGAGAGAGGTCACACTGGGAAGAGGGATACTGAGAGAGGTCACACTGGGAAGAGAGGGATACTGAGAGAGGTCACGCTGGGAAGAGAGGGATACTGAAGAGGTCACGCTGGGAAGAGAGGAATACTGAGAGAGGTCACGCTGGGAAGAGACGGATACTGAGAGAGGTCACACTGGGAAGAGAGGGATACTGAGAGGTCACACTGGGAAGAGAGGGATACTGAGAGAGGTCACGCTGGGAAGAGGAATACTGAGGGAGGTCACACTGGGAAGAGAGGGATACTGAGAGAGGTCACACTGGGAAGAGAGGGATACTGAGAGAGGTCACACTGGGAAGAGGGATACTGAGAGAGATCACACTGGGAAGAGAGGAATACTGAGAGAGGTCACACTGGGAAGAGAGGAATACTGAGAGAGGTCACACTGGGAAGAGGGATACTGAGAGATGTCACACTGGGAAGAGAGGAATACTGAGAGAGGTCACACTGGGAAGAGGGATACTGAGAGAGGTCACACTGGGAAGAGAGGAATACTGAGAGAGGTCACACTGGGAAGAGAGGAATACTGAGAGAGGTCACACTGGGAAGAGGGGTACTGAGAGAGGTCACACTGGGAAGAGAGGGATACTGAGAGAGGTCACACTGGGAAGAGAGGGATACTGAGAGAGGTCACACTGGGAAGAGAGGGACACAGAGAGGTCACGCTGGGAAGAGAGGGATACTGAGAGAGGTCACGCTGGGAAGAGGGATACTGAGAGAGGTCACACTGGGAAGAGAGGGATACTGAGAGAGGTCACACTGGGAAGAGAGAGATACTGAGAGAGGTCACGCTGGGAAGAGAGGGATACTGAGAGAGGTCACGCTGGGAAGAGAGGAATACTGAGAGAGGTCACGCTGGGAAGAGGGATACTGAGAGAGGTCAAACTGGGAAGAGAGGGATACTGAGAGATGTCACACTGGGAAAAGGGATACTGAGAGAGGTCACGCTGGGAAGAGGGATACTGAGAGAGGTCACGCTGGGAAGAGAGGAATACTGAGAGAGGTCACACTGGGAATAGAGGGATACTGAGAGAGGTCACACTGGGAAGAGAGGGATACTGAGAGAGGTCACGCTGGGAAGAGAGGGATACTGAGAGAGGTCACGCTGGGAAGAGAGGGATACTGAGAGAGGTCACGCTGGGAAGAGGGATACTGAGAGAGGTCACACTGGGAAGAGAGGGATACTGAGAGAGGTCACACTGGGAAAAGGGATACTGAGAGAGGTCACACTGGGAAGAGAGGGAAACAGGTCACACGGGGAAGAGAGGGATACTGAGAGAGGTCACGCTGGGAAGAGAGGGATACTGAGAGAGGTCACGCTGGCAAGAGAGGGTTACTGAGAGAGGTCACGCTGGGAAGAGAGGGATACTGAGAGGTCACACTGAGAAGAGAGGAATACTGAGAGAGGTCACACTGGGAAGAGAGGGATACTGAGAGAGGTCACGCTGGGAAGAGAGGGATACTGAGAGGTCACACTGGGAAAAGGGATACTGAGAGAGGTCACACTGGGAAGAGTGGGAAACAGGTCACAGTGGGAAGAGAGGGATAAAGAGAGAAGACACACGGGGGATAAGAGGGTTAGAGAGAAAGGACATACTCGAGAACCGAGAGAAATAGAGAGGGACACTGGGGACACAGGGATAGACAGAGCGGCTACACTTTGGAACAGAAGGAGAATGAGAAATGACACACTGGCAAACGGAGGAATAGATCGAGAGGTCACTCTGGAAAACAAGGATTGAGAGAGATGACACACTGAGGAACTGAGGGATAAGTGTAGAGGTCACTCTGGGGAACAGGAATAGTGTGAGGCATACTGGGAAACAAAGGGATAGAAAGAGAGAACACATTGGGGAACAGAGGTATAGAGAGAGAGAGGACACTGGGGAATAGAGGGATATAGAGAGAGGAGACATGAGAAACCAGAGGGATAGAGAGAGAACTGACATTGGGGAACAGAGAGAAAAACAGAGATGACACATTGGCAAACACAATATTTCAGAGAGTACACACTGGAACAAAGGTACATAGAGAGAGGACATATTGGAGAACAGAGGAATGGGGAGAGAGGGGACACTGGAGAACAAATAGAGAGAGATGAAACACTTGGGATAGAGCGACATATCACTGAAGAATAGAGTGTATAGAGAAAGGACAAATGAGAAGAGAGGGATATAGAGAGGTCAGATTTGAGAACAGGGATATAGAGAGAGGACGGACTGGGGAAAAGGGATATATAGAGAGGACAGACTGGTGAATAGAGTAATTATCGAGCGAGGATACACTGGGGAATCGAGGGATAGAGGAGACATTGGGGAACAGAGGGATTTGGAGAGAGGATACAGTGGGGAACAATATCTCCTCTCTCTAGATGCCTCTGTTCCCCTGTGTGTCCTCTCTCTATACCCCATTGATACCCAGTGTGTCTCCTGTTTTTCTCACTGTTCCCCAGTGTCTCCTCTCTCTCTCTATTCCCCAGTGTGTCCTCGCTCTATAATCCCTCTGTTCACCAGTCTGTCCTCTCTATATATCCCTCTTTTCCCCATGCAAATATAGAGACAGGATAATAGGGGAGGGGTGGGGAATGTTAGACTGTCCTGAGCATTTCATTTTGTGTCCCAGACTCTTCAGGAACAAAATTTCTCAAATTCTGCAGCTTGGATAAGGGGCAGAGACTTTTTCCTCACAGATAAACAGGAATATAGAGGAATATATAAAGCGGACACAATGGGGAAACGGATATGGAGAGAGGACACATTTGGGGAACAGAAGGATTTAGAGAGAGGTCACTGGTGAACAGAGGGATAGAAAGTGAGGTCACTGGGGATAAAGGTGTCATAATATGCACCCATGCACATCATGAGGTAAAGACAGGCAGTGACAGACACCCAGGTTAGCCAATCAACATACAGGACAGAACACAACCAATCACCAGACAGAACACAGAACACTCCTACTATAAAACACACAAAGCATCAGCACTCTGCCTCTTTCCACTGGTGACAACAGTAGTGACAGTCAGGGTGCATATATCAGTTAGTACCTTCTACATGTGGCTCAGCTAGTCTGGTCTAGTTAGCTAGAATTAGCACACTTAGAGTAGTAGACTGTCAACTCACAGAAAGCTGTGTGCAATATTATAGAAGTTCAATAAATCGTATTGAACCAACGTCTAAGTTTGGTGTCTGCTTTCCAGTCCAACTGCATCCAGTTGCAGTCCGTGTTACCCCAGGGTTAAAACACGACAAAAGGGACATAGAGAGAGGGGACGCTGGAGAACAGAGGGATGGCGAGACAGGACACACTGGAAAACAAACCAAGAGAGAGGACACACTGTGGAACAGGGGAATAGAGAAAGAGGACACACTGGGAACAGGAATAGAGAGAGAGGACACACTGTGGAACAGAGGAATAGAGAGAAAGGACACTGTGGAACAGAGGAATGGAGAGAGAGGACACACTGTGGAACAGAGGAATGGAGAGAGAGGACACACTGTGGAACAGAGGAATTGAGAGAGAGGACACACTGAGAACAGAGGGATAGAGAGAGAGGACACACTGTGGAACAGAGGAATGGAGAGAGAGGACACACTGAGAACAGAGGGACAGAGAGAGAGAACACACAGGAGACCAGAAGGTTGGAGAGACAGGGCACACTGGAGAACAGAGGGACAGAGAGAGAGAACACACTGAGCAACAGGGGGATAGAGAGAGGACACACTGGGGAACAAAGGGATATAGAGAGAGAACCCACTGGGGAACAGGATAATATAGAGGGAGGATCATGGGGGAGGGGTGGGGAACGTTAGACCATCCTGAGCATTTCATTTTGTGTCCCAGACTCTTCAGGAACAACATTTCTCAAATTCAGCAGCTTGGATAGGGGCAGAGACTTTTTCTCACAGATAAACGGGAAGTGATCCGAACAACCGACATCATTCCAGCCAAAAGTCTTTCCGTCTTTTGTTAAGATTGAGGCACAATCTTCTTTGTTCTTCCAATTGTCCGGTTGGCCATAATACCATGAAGCAAACCTCAGGAACATGGGAAAAATAATATCAATTAAAATCCTGCAAAATTCACTCACAGAATGGAAGAAATTCTGACAGACTTGGATCAAATCCAAAATAATTGCATTGCACCACTCTCCCCATTGCCCTTTATCAATCCCAAACTAATCCCACTGTCCCGCTCTCTCCCCATGTCCCTGTATCAAACCCAAAATAATCCTAATCCCTCACTCTCTCTCCATAGCCCGGTACCGACCTAAAACTAATCTTACTGTCCACGTCTCTCCTTAGCCCTGTATCAATTTGATGGAAGCACAGAATCCCTGCAGTGCAGAAGAAAGCCCTTGAGACCTTCGAGTCTGCAACTGACCCTCTGAAAGAGCGTCTGACCCAGGCCCACTCTCATGACCTATTCCCGTAACCCCACCTAACCTTTGGAAACTAAGGCAATTTAACATGGACAATCCACTTAACTTGCACATGTTGTGGGAGGAAACAGGAGCACTTGGAGGAAACCCACGCAGATACAGGGAGAATGTGCAAACTCCAGACAGTCACCCAAGGCTGTAAGGCAGCAGTGCTAACCACTGTGCCACCACGCCGTCCTCAAACTAATCTCAAACTAATCCCACTGCCACAATCTCTGTAACACTATATCAATCCCAAATTAATCCAACTGCCAAATATTTCCCTATAACCCTGTATTAATCCCAAACAAATCCAACTCCCCCACTCTCTCCAATAGCCCTGTGTCAATCCCAAACTAATCCCACTCTCTCCCCATAGCCCTGTATCAATCCCAAACTGAACCCACTGCCCCACTTTCTCCCCATAGAACTGTATCAATCCAGCTAATCCCATTGCCGCATATCTTTCCCTATAAACCTATATCAATCCAAATTAATCCCACTGTCCCACTCTCTCCCCTTAGCCCTGTACCAATCCCAAACTAATCCCACTGCACCCCTCTCTCCCTATGGCCCTGAATCAAACCCAAACTAATCCCACTGCCCCACTCTCTCCACAGCCCCGTATCAATCTCAAACTCATCCGACTGTCGAAATATCTCCCCATAGAAATGTATCAATCCTCAAACTCATTCCACTGCCCAACTCTCTCCCCACAGACCTGTATCAATCCAAACTAATCTCATTGCCCCACTCTCTCCCCAAAGCCCAACACCAATCCGAAACTAATCCCATTGCCCCACTCTCCCCAAAGTCCGATACCAATCCCAAACTAATCTCATTGCCCCACTCTCTCTCCACAGACCTGTATCAACCCAAATGAATCCCGTTGCCCCACTCTCCCCACAAACCTGTATCAATCCCAACCTAATCCTACTGATCCACTGTCTCCCCATTGACCTGTAGCAATCCAAACTAATCCCATTTCCCCACTCTCTCCCCAACAGCCCTGTATCATCCCAAGCTAATACTACTGCCCCATTCTCTCCTCATTGACCTGTATTAATTCAAACTAATCTTATTGCCCCACTCTATTCCTATGGACCTGTACCAATCCAAATGAATCCCATATCCCCATTGTCCTACATCAATCCCCAAACTAATCCAACTGTCCAAATGTCTCTCCATAGCCCTGTATCAATCCCCAAATTTATCTCACTGCCCCACTCTCTCCCCATAGTCCTATATCAATCCAAACTAATCTCACTGCCCCACTCTCTCCCCATAGTCCTATATCAATCCAAACTAATCTCACTGCCCTACTCTCTCCCCATAGTCCTATATCAATCCAAACTAATCTCACTGCCCCACTCTCTCCCCATAGTCCTATATCAATCCAAAACTAATCTCACTGCCCCACTCTCTCCCCATAGTCCTATATCAATCCAAAACTAATCTCACTGCCCCACTCTCTCCCCATAGCCCTATATCAATCCAAAACTAATCTCACTGCCCCACTCTCTCCCCATAGCCCTATATCAATCCAAAACTAATCTCACTGCCCCACTCTCTCCCCTTGGCCTTGAATCCATTCCAAACTAATCTCATTGCCTCACTCTATTCCTTTGGCCTTGAATCCATTCCAAACTAATCACACTGTCCCACCCTCTCCCCATACCATATATCGATTACAAACTAATCCAACTGCCCTCTCTCACCATATCCCTGTGTCAATCCTAAACTGTTCCCACTGTCCGGCAATCTCCCCGTAGCCCTGTGTCAAACACCAAACTAATCCCACTGTCCCACACTCTCCCCATAGCCCTACCCAAACTAATCCCACTGTCCCACTCTCTCCCCATAACCCTGTGTCTATTCCACAACTAATCCCACTGTCCTGATATATCCCTACAGCCCTGTATCAATCACAAACTAATCCCACTCTCTTGCTCTCTTCCCATAGCCCCCTAACAATCACAAACAAATCTCCCAACAGCAATGTATCAATTCATCCCTAAATTAGTTTGATAGCCCAACTCATAGCCATGTCACTATCCCCAAACTAATCTGATAGCCCCACCCATAACCATGTCACAATCCCTAAACTAATCTGATAGCCCCACCCATAGCCATGTCACAATCCCTAAACTAATCTAATAGCCCCACTCATAGCCATGTCACAATCCCCAAACTAATCTGATCGCCCCACTCATAGCCATGTCACAATCCCTAAACTAATCTGATAGCCCCACTCATAACCATGTCACAATCCCCAAACTAATCAGATAGCCCCACTCATAGCCATGTCACAATCCCCAAACTAATCTGATAGCCCCACTCATAGCCATGTCACAATCCCCAAACTAATCTGATCGCCCCACTCATAGCCATGTCACTATCCCTATCCCTGTGACATGGCTATGAGTGGGGCTATCAGATTAGTTTGGGGATTGTGACATGGCTATGAGTGGGGCTATCAGATTTATTTAGGGATTGTGACATGGCTATGAGTGGGGCTATCAGATTAGTTTGGGGATTGTGACATGGCTATGAGTGGGGCTATCAGATTTATTTAGGGATTGTGACATGGCTATGAGTGGGGCTATCAGATTAGTTTGGGGATAGTGACATGGCTATGAGTGGGGCTATCAGATTAGTTTGGGGATTGTGACATGGCTATGAGTGGGGCTATCAGATTTATTTAGGGATTGTGACATGGCTATGAGTGGGGCTATCAGATTAGTTTGGGGATTGTGACATGAAATGAAATGAAATGAAAATCGCTTATTGTCACGAGTAGGCTTCAATGAAGTTACTGTGAAAAGCCCCTAGTCGCCACATTCCGGCGCCTGTCCGGGGAGGCTGGTACGGGAATCGAACCGTGCTGCTTGGTCTGCTTTAAAAGTCAGCGATTTAGCCCAGTGAGCTAAACCAGCTCTCTCCCCATAGCCCTTTATCAATCCCAAAATAATCCCACTGCTCCTTTCTATCCCCATAGCCCAGTATCAATCAGAAACGAAACACACTGCCCCACACTCTCCCCCCAGACCTTTATCAATCCACAAACTAATGCCGCAGCCCGACTCTCTCCCCATAGCCCTGCATAAATCCCAAACGAATTCCACTGTTCTATTCGTTTCCCATAGCCCTATATCACACCAAACTACTCCCACTGCCCCACTCTCTCCCCAAATCATTGTATCAATCCCATATTAATCCCACTCTCCTGCTCTCTCCCCATTGCTCTGTATCAATCCCAAACTAATCCCACTGCCCCACTCGCTTCCCATAGCTCTTATCAATCCCAAACTAATCCCACTGCCCCACTCTCTTCCCATAGCTCTGTATCAATCCCAAACTAATCCCACTGCACTGCTCTCTCCCCATAGCCCCATATCAATCACAAACGAGTCTCACTGCCCCACACTCCCCACAGCCATTTATCAATCCCCAAACCAATCCAATTTCCCCATTTTCTCCTCATAGCCCTGTATCAAACCCCAAACTAATCCAACTTCCCCAATCTCGCCCAGCAGCTAGGTAACAATCCGCAAACTAATCTCACGGCTTGACTCTCTCCCCACAGCCCTGTATCAATACCCAAACTAATTATTCCACCCTTCTTTCGCACCATAGTCCTGTATCAATCTTCAAACTAATCATAATTTCCCTCTCTCCCCCATAGCCTGGTATCAATCAAAAACCCACTGCCACACACTATACCCAGAGCTCTGTATCAATCATAAATTAATCCCACTGTCCCGCTCTCTCCCCAGAGCCCTGTATCAATTGCCAAACTAATCCCACGGTCCGACTCCCTCCCCATAGGCCTGTATCTTTTTTTTTATAAATGTTTTTTTATTGAGTTTTCATATTTTATATATGACAAATTACAAGTTATGAGAGAGAGAGAGAAAAAAAAGGAAAACACAAAAATTTAACATGAATATTTACAGGTAAGCATCTTTATAACAATAATTGTGGCCGCCCCCTTTTGCCAGCATACATATTTTACATTCCCCAATATGGCCGAGGCACATGTTTATAGGCATTTATTTATAGTTTGGTTTTGGGCCTTGGCTTGCCATCAAACCCCCATACCGAGCCCGTAGCCCCCCCCCCCCTCCCCCCGGCTACCTTCCCCCGATTCCCGTCCATTTTCCCCTGGTTCTTGGCCACCCGACTATTCTTCCTCATGTACGTTGATGGCGAATTTGATTTTCTCCATTTGGAGAGATTCCGAGAGGTCGGACAGCCAGTCTGCAGCTCTGGGTGGTGCTGCTGACCGCCAGCCAAACAGGATTCTACGGCGGGCAATCAGGGAGGCAAAGGCAAGGGCGTCCGCCCTCCTCCCCAGGAATAGATCTGGCTGGTCTGAAACCCCGAAGACCGCCACTATCGGGCATGGCTCCACCCTCACCCCCACCACTTTGGACATAGCCTCGAAGAAGGCTGTCCAGTACTCCACAAGTCTGGGGCAAGACCAGAACATGTGGGCGTGGTTGGCCGGGCCTCTCTGGCACCGCTCACATTTGTCCTCCACCTCCGGGAAGAACCTACTCATACGGTTTCTCGTTAAGTGGGCTCTATGTACTACTTTTAGTTGCGTCAGGCTGAGCCTTGCGCACGTGGAGGTGGAGTTGACCCTATGCAGTGCTTCGCTCCAGAGTCCCCACCCTATCTCCATCCCCAGGTCGTCCTCCCATTTCCTTCTTGTTGCGTCCAGTACGGTGTCGTCCCTATCTACCAGTCGGTCATACATGTCACTACAGTTCCCTTTCTCTAGGATACTTGCGTCCAGTAGGTCTTCCAATAGTGTCTGTCGTGGCGGTTGTGGGTACGTCCTTGTCTCCTTTCGTAGGAAGTTTTTGAGCTGCAGGTACCGTAGCTCGTTCCCCCCAGCTAGCTGAAATTTCTCTGTCAGTTCATCCAGTGTTGCGATCCTGTCGTCCGTGTATAGGTCCCTGACTGTCAGTGTCCCCCCGTCCTGCCTCCACCTTTTGAAGGTGGCGTCGGTCAGTGCTGGTTTGAACCTATGGTTGTTGCAGATGGGAGCCTTGTCCGACATTTTGTACAGGCCAAATTGCTGCCGCAGTTGGTTCCAGGATTGGAGGGTGGCTGTCACCACTGGGCTGGTGGAGTGTTTTTTGGGTGGGGATGGGAGTGCTGCCGTGGCGAGGGCCCGGAGGGAGGTTCCCATGCAGGAGGCCTCCTCCGCACGCACCCACTCGGATTCTGGCTCCTGCATCCATCCCCTTACTCGCTCGGCTGTTGCCGCCCAGTGGTAGAATTGTAGATTCGGGAGGGCTAGCCCCCCCCTGGATTTTGTTTTTTGTATGACCTTCTTTGGGATCCTAGCATTTTTACCCCCCCATACGAACGCCATGATATGTTTGTCCAGCGCTTTGAAAAAGGCCTTGGGGATGTAGATCGGAATGGATCTAAACAGGAAAAGGAACCTGGGCAGTACGTTCATTTTGATCGTCTGGACTCTCCCCGCGAGGGAGAGCGGGAGTGTGTTCCATCTTTGCAGGTCCTTTTTAACTTCCTCCGTCAGGCTGGTGAGGTTCCATTTGTGGATCCCTTTCCAGTCATGGGCTATTTGGATCCCCAGGTAGCGGAATTTATTTCGGGCTTGTTTGAACGGCATCCCCTTTAGTGCTGCCCCCCCCCCCCCCCCCCCCCCCCTTGCGGGTGTACTGGGAAGATCTCACTTTTGCTCATGTTGAGTTTGTAGCCCGAGAAGGCTCCAAACTCTTTCAGGAGCGCTATGATTCCGTCCATGCTGCTTTGTGGGTCCGAGATATAGAGGAGCAGATCATCCGCATAGAGTGAGACTCTGTGCTCTCTACCTCCCCTTCGGATCCCCCTCCAATTTTTTGCTGCCCTGAGCGCGATTGCTAGCAGTTCGATTGCTAGTGCGAACAGCAGCGGGGACAGTGGGCATCCTTGTCTGGTGCCCCTGTGCAGCTGGAAGTATTGGGAGTTGGTATTGTTGGTCCGTACACTCGCCATGGGAGCGTTGTATAGGAGCTTTACCCAAGCGGTGAACCCTGTTCCAAGCCCGAACCGCTCCAGTACCTCTATGAGGTATTTCCATTTGACTCTGTCGAAGGCCTTTTCTGCGTCCAGGGAGACGATCACCTCTTGTGTTCTCTCCCCGGAGGCGGTCATTATCACGTTCAGCAGGCGCCTGATGTTCGCGGTAAGCTGTCTACCTTTGACGAAGCCCGTCTGGTCCTCTGTGACCACCTCAGGTACACAGTCTTCTAGCCTCTTGGCTAGGATTTTGGCCAGTATTTTGGCGTCTGCATTCAGCAGAGATATGGGTCTGTATGACCCACATTCCGTTGGGTCTTTGTCTTTCTTAGGTATCAGCGAGATTGAGGCCTGTGCTAACGTGGGTGGCAGTGTGCCCCTAGCTAGCGAGTCTGTGAACATCTCCCGCAGGTGCGGGGCCAGCGCTGTCGCGAATTTTTTGTAGAAGTCCGCCGGGAATCCGTCCGGTCCCGGCGCCTTCCCCGTCTGCATGGAGCTAATGCTCTCCATGATCTCTCCCAGTGCTAGTGGTGCTTCCAGATCCCGTTTTCTGCCCTCTCCCACGACTGGTATGTCCAGTCCGTCAAGAAACCGGTTCATCCCAGCCTTCCCCGTTGGGGGCTCCGAGGTGGATAGCTCTTGGTAGAAGGCCTTGAAGGTTTTGTTAATCCTCTCTGGTTCTGTTTCCCACGTGCCTCTGGTACCTCTGATTTGCGCAATTTCCCTGCTGGCTGCCTGCTTTCTCAGCTGGTGTGCCAACAGGCAGCTGGCTTTGTCTCCGTGTTCGTACAGGGTTCATCCCTGGCGGAGCCTGGCGGAGTTGGTGTACTGCTTTCCTGGTGGAGAGCAGGTCAAAGTTCCTTTGTAGTTCTTTTCTCTCCGCCAGGAGCTCGACGGTTGGGGCCTCGGAGTATTTATGGTCTACCTCCAGTATGGAGTCGACCAGCTTCTGCCTAGCCACCCTTTCCTCCCTATCTCTTTGCACTTTGTAGGCAATGATTTCCCCTCTTAGTACGGCCTTAAGCGCTTCCCAGAACGTGGAGGATGATACCTCCCCGTTTTGGTTGTTCTCTGTGTACTCCGCTATGGCCCGCGTTATCCTTTCGCTGAAGGCCTTGTCAGCTAGTAAGGCACCGTCCAGCCTCCATGTGGGGCGCTGGGCCCTTCCCGTCTCCAGCCGCACGTCCATGTAGTGTGGGGCGTGGTCTGATATCACAATTGCGGAGTATTCCACCTTGTCTATCCCTGGAAGCACCGTTTTCCCCACCACAAAGAAGTCAATTCTGGTGTACACGTTGTGTACTGGGGAGAAGAAAGAGAATTCTTTCTCCCCCGGGTGGGCGAATCTCCAGGGGTCCACTGCTCCCATCTGCTCCATATAGTGACTGAGTTCCCTTGCCATGTTTGAGGTTTTCCCCGTTCTGGTGTTTGATCTGTCCGTCTTTGGATCCTGTACACAGTTGAAGTCCCCCCCCCCCATGATTAGTCGGTGCGTCGCTATGTCCGGGATTTCTGCCATGGTCTTTTGGATGAAGCTCGTGTCGTTCCAGTTGGGCGCGTACACGTTGACTAGAACTACCGGCGCCCCATCCAGGGCCCCGCTGACCATGACATACCGTCCCCCTGGGTCCGTAACCGTCTTTGTCGCCCTAAACATTGTCCTCTTGCCAATCAGGATCGCCACCCCCCTGGCCCTTGTCCCGTAACAGGAATGATAGGTTTGTCCCACCCAGCCCTTTCTTACCCGCAGTTGGTCCTGCTCCCTCAGGTGCGTCTCTTGGAGGAAGACTATGTCGGCCCTCATATTTCTGAGGTGAGTGAGGACTCTAGATCTCTTCACTGGGCCGTTAAGTCCCCTTACGTTCCAGGTGACTATCCTGGTGGGGGGCTTCTGCCCCCTCGTTCCTGTGGGATTAACCATATTTGTCTGGTGGACGAGCCCCTGCCCTCCGGGTTTTCCCTTTGTTAGGGGGCCGTCCAGGATGGCCACTATCACTGCTCTCCCCATGCGGTCGGGTCTCTGCGCTCCGGGGTTTCCCCTTGTCCCGGGGGCACCCGCCATGGCCGTCCACTGTGTGTCCGCCACGCGGGTAGTCCCCTGCACTCCGGGGGGCCCCTTTGCTCACAGACCGTACTGGGTGGGTGCTTGCAGCGGTTCCCTGTTTCGAGCCCTTGTTTGTGGCACTTTGTGGCCCTGGTCCTTTTCTGGCCTCTTTTGTCCCTTTGTCCCTGCGTTTCCCCTCCCTGGTCTCTCGCACCCCGAGTGCCCCCCCCCCCCCCCGTTCTCTCCCTTTTCCCCCCTCCCCTGTATACCCCTCCTTTGCCCCTCCATCCCCTATTCCTGTCCCCATTTGCTCTCCCGACTTTGATGGGTGATCCCCCCCCTCCCCTGCCTGGCGCCTTCCCCCCTGTTGGGGGTGCGCTGCGGCCCTGCTTTGTTGCGTGCCCCCGTCGCTAGCTTTCCTGCTAGCACAGTGGCTCCCCTCTCGGAGGTTGCTGTCCCGCTTCTCCTCTCCCTTCTCCAATACTCCCGTTCCCTCGTGCTGGGGCCTGGCCTCCCACCTGGAGCGGTCCCTTGGGCAGTGGGTTGTTTTTTGTTCTGGGTGTTCCTGCCGGGGGGGAGGGGGCTGGCTTTGCCTCGCCCCTCCCCACCCCCCCGTCAGCATGTCGTTTCTCCTTGCCATGGGCCCCTCGTCCCTACTTCCCATGGCGTTTTTCCAGCCCGTGCTCCTCGACGAACCTATTCGCCTCAGCAGGGGCTGTGAAGAAATATTCCTTGTGTTGGTATGTGACCCAGAGTTTTGCTGGGTACAGCATACCAAAACGCACTTTGCTCTTGTAGAGGGCTGCTTTCGCTCTGTTGAACTCAGCCCGTCTCTTAGTTATGTCCGCTCCAAGATCCTCGTAGACTCAGATGGCGTGCCCTATCCATTTGCAGGCTCTATTTTCCTTGGCCCAGCGCAGGATTGTCTCCCTATCCCGGTACCGGTGCAGTTTGGCTATGACTGCTCTCGGTTGTTCCCCTTCCTTGGGCTTCGGGCGCAGTGACCGATGAGCTCTGTCCATTTCCGGTGGGGTGGGAAAGGTGTCCCCCCCCACTAAGGAGCCCAGCAACGCAGCCACGAATGTTGTGGGGTTTCTGCCCTCGACCCCCTCTGGCAGGCCCACTATCTTAATATTTTGCCTTCGCGAGCTGTTTTCCTGGTCGTCTACCCTGCCCTTCAGGCTCCCCTGTACTGCACCCAGTCTCACCACTTCCCTCTCCAGGGCCGTGACCCGGTCGCTCATGTCGGTCGCTGCTTTCTCCAGCTCTTTAATGGTTGCCTCATGGGCTGCCAGTTTCTCCCCCTGGGCATCCACTTTCTCCTCCAACCTGGTCAGAGCCTGCTGCACCCCTGACATGGCCCTGGCCACTGCTGTCTGTACTGCGGCCTCTCCGTCCGCTTTCAACTCTGCCTTGATTGCCTGCAGCTGCTCCCTCACCACCTCGGCCAAGGCTGCCTTCCAGTTCACGCCCCCCTCTAACCCCAGGGGAGAGGGTACCTGTCTGTCCAGCTCTTTTTGATGCGGCGATACATCCTTCCCGCCGCTTCGTGTGCTGACTCGTTCACCCGAGCTAACTTGCCCTTTGCCCCGTCCACCTCTGGTGCCCCCTTTCTCTTGGCCCCCTTCTGTCATTTTTTTCTTCCCCTTCCCTTTCATCTATTCTTCTCCCCTTGTTTTTCTTTCCCCCCCTTTTCCGCACCCTATTTTTATTTTATTTATTATTATTATTATTTTTTTTTTTTTTAATTTATTTCCCCCCCCCCCTTCTTTCCTTTACCCCTTTATTTTATTTATTTATTTCTTAATTATTTTCTCTCCTCCTCCCCGCTTTTATGCAACACCTCTCCGATGGGCTTACTTTTGCTGGGAGCGAGTGTATAAAGAGAGAAAATAGTATATACTCCCCCCTTTCTCTTTACCAGTTTTCTTTTGGGTTTTTTTTTTACAAACAGAAATATAAGTCTTTTTTTTTGTTTTATCTCCCCTTCCTTTCTCCTCACTCACCCAGGAGAGAGAGAGAGGCTTTTGCCCAGTCCCTTTGTTCTTGCCACGTGGTGGTCGCTGCCGGTTTGGGGGGGGGTCCCCGCTGCCGGTTTGGGGGGGGGGAGTCCCCGCTGCCGCACTTCGCACCCCGCGGCCTCCTGGTCGCTGCCTCCGGCTTGGCCCCCCCTTCGGTCCCGCACCGCTCCTGGCCTGCGTTGGGGGGGGGGGGTTTGGACCGGGTTGGACCTGCCGCTGCCGAGCCCCTCTGCCGCCGCTGCCGCCAAGCCCCGCCGCTGCCGCCAAGCCCCGCTGTCGCCGCCGCTGCCGCCAAGCCCCACTGTCGCCGCCGCTGCCGCCAAGCCCCACTGTCGCCGCCGCTGCCGCCGAGACCCGCTGCCGCCGCCGCCGCTGCCGCCGAGCCCCGCTGCCGCCGCCGCCGCCGCTGCCGCCGAGCCCCGCTGTCGCCAAGCCCCGCTGTCGCCGCCGCTGCCGCCAAGCCCCGCTGTCGCCGCCGCTGCCGCCAAGCCCCGCTGTCGCCGCCGCTGCCGCCGAGACCCGCTGCCGCCGCCGCTGCCGCCGCCGGCGAGCCCGCTGCCGCCGCTGCCGCCGAGCCCCGCTGTCGCCGCCGCTGCCGCCGAGACCCGCTGCCGCCGCCGCTGCCGCCGAGCCCCGCTGCCGCCGCCGCTGCCGCCGAGCCCCGCTGCCGCCGCTGCCGCCGAGACCCGTTGCCGCCGCCGCTGCCGCCGAGCCCCGCTGCCGCCGCCGCCGCCGCTGCCGCCGAGCCCCGCTGCCGCCGCCGCTGCTGCCGAGCCCCGCTGCCGCCGCTGCCGCCGAGACCCGTTGCCGCCGCCGCTGCCGCCGAGCCCCGCTGCCGCCGCCGCCGCCGCTGCCGCCGAGCCCCGCTGCCGCCGCCGCTGCTGCCGAGCCCCCGCTGCCGCCGCTGCCGCCGAGACCCGTTGCCGCCGCCGCTGCCGCCGAGCCCCGCTGCCGCCGCCGCCGCCGCCGCCGCTGCCGCCGAGCCCCGCTGCCGCCGCCGCCGCTGCCGCTGCCGCCGAGCCCCGCTGCCGCCGCTGCCGCCAAGCTCCGCTGCCGCCGCCGCCGCCGCTGCCGCCGAGCCCCGCTGCCGCCGCCGCCGCTGCCGCTGCCGCCGAGCCCCGCTGCCGCCGCTGCCGCCAAGCCCCGCTGCCGCCGCCGCCGCTGCCGCCGAGCCCCGCTGCCGCCGAGCCCCGCTGCCGCCGAGCCCCGCTGCCGCCGAGCCCCGCTGCCGCCGCCGCCGCCCTGCCGATGCTCCTCCGCCGACCAGCCTGCCCGGGGGGGTCGCTTCCCTGCTCTCTGCCGCTTGCGGGAGCCCCTCTCCCTGCGACCCGCTTCGCTCGCCGACCGGAAGTCCACCATCGATCTATCTTTATCTTGAAACATTTAATGAAGGAGCCCCAACTGCTTCACTGGGCAAGGAATTCCACAGATTCACAACCCTTTGGGTGAAGAAGTTCAAATGAATGAAATGAAAATCGCTTGTTGTCACAAGTAAGCTTCAACTGAAGTTACTGTGAAAACCCCTGGTTGCCACATTCCGGCGCCTGTTCGGGAAGGCTGGTATGGGAATTGAACCGTGCTGCTGGCCTGCCTTGGTCTGCTTTCAAAGCCAGCGATTTAGCCCTGTGCTAAAAGTTCCTCCTGAGCTCAGTCCTAAATCTACTTCATTTATTTTGAGGCTATGTCCCCTAGTTCTGCTTTCACCCACCAGTGGAAACAACCTCCCCGCATCTATCCTATCTATTCCCTTCATAATTTTAAATGTTTCTATAAGATCTCCCCCGCATCCTTCTAAATTCCAACGAGTACAGTCCCAGTCTACTCAACGTCTCCTTATAATCCAACCCCCTCAACTTTGGGATTAACCTAGTGAATCCCCTCTGCACACCCTCCAACACCAGTACGTCCTTTCTCAGGTAAGGAGACCAAAACTGAACACAATACTCCAGGTGTGGCCTCACAAACACCTTATGCAGTTGCAGCATAATCTCCCGAGTCTGAAACTCCATCCCTCTAGTAATGAAGGACAAAACTCCATTCACCTTCCTAATCACCCATTGCACCTGTAAACCAACTTTTTGCGACTCGTGTACGAGGACACCCAGGTCCCTCTGCACAGCAGCATGTTTTAATATTTTATCACTTAGATAACAATCTCTTTTGTTGTTATTCCTACCAAAATGGATAACCTCACATTTGTCGACACTGTATTCCATCTGCCAGACCCGAGCCCATTCACTCAAATATTCAAATCACTCTGCAGACTTCCAGTATCCTCTGCACTTTTTACTTTACCACTCATCTTAGTCGTCTGCAAACTTGGACACATTGCACTTGGTCCCCAACACTGATCCCTGATTCCCAACCAGAGAAAAACCCATTAATCCCCACTCTTTGCTTTCTATTAATTAACCAATCCTCTATCCATGCTACTTTACTTTACCCTTAATGCCATGCATCCTTATCTTATGCAGCAACATTTTGTGTGGCACCTTGTCAAAAGCTTTCTGGAAATCCAGATATAGCACATCCATTGGCTCCCCATTATCTACCGCACTGGTAAAGTCCTCAAAAAATTCCACTAAATTAGTGAGGCACGACCTGCCCTTTATGAACCCATGCTGGGCCTGTCCAATGGGACAATTTCCATCCAGATGTCTCGCTATTTCTTCCTTGATGATAGATTCCAGCATCTTCCCTACTACCAAAGTTAAGCTAACTGGCCTATAATTACCCGCTTTCTGCCTACCTCCTTTTTTAAACAGTGGTGTCACGTTTGCTATTTTCCAATCCGTCGGGACCACCCCAGAGTCGAATGAATAGCAATAACCTGGCCAACTCCCATGACACTCAATGGCATTACTGTCGCTGAATTCGCTGCTGGGCTTACCACTGACTAGAAACTGAATTGGGAACCAGTCATATAAATACTATGGCAACAAGAGCAGGTCAGAGGCTGGGAATCCTGCGGAGAGTAACTCACCTCCTGAGTCCTCCCAAGGCCTGTCAGCCATCTACAAGGCTTCAAGTCAGGAGTGTGATGGAATACTCTCCACTTGCCTGGATGAGTGCAACTCCAACAACACTCAAGAAACGCGACACCATGCAGGACAAAGCAGCCTCACTCGATCGACATGCTAACCATAAACATTCATTCGCTCCACCTTTTAGAACCAAACTGAAATCCTCTGTTCATATTGGAGTTCTAGGATCGACTGATTTTCAGATAGACCTGGCTCCTCCCATTAACTAAATCTCAGAATCCCTTCAGTGCAGATGGAGGCCATTCGGCCCATCGAGTCTGCACCAACCCTCTGAAAGAGCACTACATCCAAGTCCACTCTCCTGCCCTATCCCAATAATCCCTTAACCCAGGGGTGGGCAAACTTTTCCGTGCAAGGGCCACATTCAGAAATTCACAATTTTAAAGGGCCGCATAGTATATTAATTAATAGTCCCGGTTGTAATCAATTAGCGTGCGGCATAAACCTCAGCGCTTCCCCCAGCGGCATCCTGCCTTTAGCCTTCTTTTTCTCTACTTTTCAAAAATGGCGCTTCACCCGGTTATGATTCTGGGAGCCTCATATAGAACATAGAACATAGAACAGTACAGCACAGAACAGGCCCTTCGGCCCTCGATGTTGTGCCGAGCAATGATCACCCTACTCAAGTCAACGTTTCCACCCTATACCAGTAACTCAACACCCCCCCCCCCCCATTAACCTTATAAAAAAATTTTAAAAATTTAAAAATTAAAAAAAAAACAAAAATAAAATTTTTTTTTAATGACTTGATCTTGGTGGGCCGCATAAAGACCTTTGGCGGGCCGCATGCGGCCCGCAGGCCGTAGTTTGCCCACCCCTGCCTTAACCTAACCTACACATCTTTGGGTGCTAATTGGCAATTCAGCATGGCCAATCCACATCTTTTGACATCATCCATAGCCAAAGCATCAGGCATTGTTTTGTCTCTTCTTACAAGAAGTCCCTTGACTTGTTTAGTCAGGACCAAACACAATATCCTTCATAAATTATCTACATCCCAGAAATAGGTAAATGGTTCTCAAGATCTATTAGCAGAACACTTTGCCTTCAAATAAGTGATTACTTCACATTTATGAAAACTTAATTGCAGTTCTACCAGCCATACTGCCTGGATTCATCTCAACCCAAATTTTTAATACAGTGCTGCAAAAAATATAAAATATGACAAGTTTTACATTCATCACAGCACATGTTCCACATCATGTCTGAACTCCGGAGTGAAATTCAACAAAAAAAACCTCCACTCACCTCAATGCAACTCTCAGATCCAACATCTTCACTCGTGACTTCAACCCACCTTAGCCTCTCATCAGAAATGCACAAACCCTACATCTTTAACCTTTCCTCTCTTGAACAAATCAAATTAGCCACAATATCGTTGATTTTCTGGACCAATACGCTGAGGAACCAACTAGAGAACAGGCCATTCTAAACTGGATCTTGTGGAATGAGAATGGAATCATTGGCAATCTGGTCGTGCAAGACGCCTTGGGGATGAGAGACCAATAATATGACAGAATTTTTCATCAAGGTGGAGACCGAAATAGTTGATTCTGAGACTAGGGTTCTCAATCTTAGCAAAAGGAAACTACAATGATATGAGGCGTGAGTTGGCTTTGATCGATGTTACTCTAAGGGATGACAGTGGATAGGCAACGGCAAACATTCAAGGAGCGCATGGGTGAACTGCAACAATTGTTTATTACTGCATGGCACAAAAGTAAAACAGCATGGGTGGATAATCCATGAAATGAAAATGAAATGAAAATTGCTTATTGTCACGAGTAGGCTTCAATGAAGTTACTGTGAAAAGCCCCTAGTCGCCCCTAGTGGCTAATTCCGGCGCCTGTCCGGGGAGGCTGATACGGGAATCGAACCGTGCTGCTGGCCTGCTTGGTCTGCTTTAAAAGCCAGCGATTTAGCCTGGTGAGCATGGCTAACAAGTGAAATTACAGATAGTATTCAATCCAAGGGAGAGGCATACAAATTGGCCAAGAAAAACAACAGGGGCTAGATTCTTCAATTCTGGGGCTACGTCCCCACGCCAGCGTGGGAACGGCGACAAAACTTGCGCAAAACAGCCCACCGATTCGCCGTTTTGCTGGGGCTAGCAGGACGGCAGCGTAGAGCGCCCGGCTTTAGCTACCGATATGACCCGGAGAATTGGCGGGTCTGTTCCGCGCATGCGCACGGCGGCAGCCTGCAGAGGCCGCACGAGCTACATGGCGGACGCAGCCCACAGACCCGGCCTGCAAAATAGTGCCCCCCCCCCTTCGGCCGGCTCGCACGACACTGACCACCCTTCCCACAGTGCCCCCAGCCCCGAATAATGTCCCCCCACATCTCGCGAATTGGCCCTGCCCTGACTGTGGGGGCACTGGACTGAGTTTGCAGCCGCCACGCTGAGTTCCTGGCAGATGAGACTATGAGAGACCCACGCCGTTGGGAACTCGGCCAGTCGGGGGCAGAGCATCTGGGGGTGGGCCTCAGGCACTGTCCTGAGGCCGCCGATACGTGGCGCAGCTTAAGAGGGCGGAGCATCGCAAAAGTGGCACCGTCCCTGATTTGGTCGGAAACCTGGATTCTCCGGCTGGTCGCCAAATGTGATTTTGACGTCGGCGACCGGAGAATCCAGCTGCCTATGGATTGGGAGCAGTTTAGAATTCAGCATAGAAGAACCAAGGGATTGATTAAGATGGGGAAAATAGAGTATGAGAGGAAGCTGAAAGGGAACATAGAAACTGACTGTAAAAGTTTCTAAAGGTACGTGAAGAGAAAAAGACTGGTGAAGATAAATGTAGGTCCCTTACAATCAGAAACATAGGAATGTATAATAGGGTACAGAGAGATGGTTGAGAAACTAACCACATACTTTAGTTCTGTCTTCACAAATGAGGCTACAAATCATATACCAGAAATGTTGGGGAATACAGGGTTTAGTGCGAGGGAGGAACTGAAGGAGACCAATATTAGTAGAGAAATGGTGTTGGGAAATTGATGGGATTGAAGGCTAATAAATCCCCAGTGCCTGATAATCTGGATCCCAGAGTGTTTAAGGAAGTGACTCTAGAAATAGTGGATGTATTGGTGGTCATCTTCCAGGATTCAATAGACTCTGGACTGTCCCTGCAGATTGGAGGGTAGCTAATGTAACTCAACTATTTAAAAGGGAGGTTAGCGTGTAAAATGAGAGTGCATGGGGTAAGTGATAGTGTACTGAGTTGGATAGAAAACTGGCTGTCAGAAGGAAACAAAGAATAGGAATCAACGGATCTTTTTCAAATTGACAGGCAATGATTAGTGATCAGTGCTGGACCCCAGCTATTCACAATATACATTAATGATTTAGATGAAGGTACAAAATGTAATCTCTCCAAATTTGCAGATGACACCAAGTTGGGTGGGAGGGTTATCCGTGAGGAGAATGCAGAGATCTTTCAGAGCGATTTGGACTAGTTGAGTGAGTGAGCAAATGAATGGCAGATACAGTATAATTTGGATAAATGTGAGGTTATCCACTTTGGTAGCAAAAACGAGAAGGCAGACTATTATCTGAATGGCCATAAATTAGGAGTCAGTTCCTTTGTTCCCTGCCAGCTTCCTCTCATACTCTATTTTTTCATTCTTAATCAATGCCTTGATTCTTCTTTGCTGAACTCTAAACTGTTCCCAATCAATAGACTTGGGTGTCCTTGTACACCAGTCACTGAAGGTAAGGATGCAGGTACAACAGGCGATAAAGAAGGCAAATTGTATGCGGGCCTTGATTGCAAAAGGATTCGAGTACAGGAACAAGGATGTTTTGCTGCAATTATACAGGGCACTGATGAGGCTACACCTTGAATATTGTGTGCAGTTTTGGTCTCCTTATCCGAGGATGGATGTTCATGCTCTAGAGGGAGTGCCACGAAGGTTTACCAGACTGATTCTTGGGGAATGGCAAGACTGATGTAAGAGGAGACATTGAATTGGTTAGGATTTCATTTGCTGGAGTTCAGAAGCATGAGGGGGATTTCATAGAAAGCTATCAAATTCTAACAGGACTAGACAGTGTAGATGTAGGAAGGGTGAACCCGATGATGGTTCTGTGTTCAGAACCAGGGGTCACAGTCAAAGAATACAGGGTAAGCCATTTAGGACAGAGATGAGGAGCAATTTCTATACCCAGAGAGTGGTAGGCCTGTGGAATTCATTACCACAGGAAGTATTTGAGGCCAAAACATGAGAAGCAGTTCGATATAGCAATTGAAGAGAAGTGGGTCAAAGGAAATGGGGGGAAAGTGGGATTAGGCTATTGAATTGGATGATCAGCCATGATCATAATGAATGAGGGAGCAGGCTCGAAGGGTCAAATGGGCTACCCCATTCCTATTTTCTATGTCAATGACCTCCCAGAGAACCTGTCTCGAGTAACGTCCTGCACCCCTCATTCAAATAACCCATACAACTGAATCTGAAAATATACACCTCTCACCACAGAATGAATGAATTAATAAATGTACAGATGGATGGATTAATGATCACACATAATGTCGTTCAATAAGGTGGCAGGGGCTTTATTTAAATCTCTTTATTGCTCGCATTTGACTGTGTTGATCTCCGAACTGTTGAGCGTCAGCGATTTAGTGACAGAGAGAGTTCACGCTGAGCAAACACGCTCCACTCTTATCATCAAAGAGTTGCAACATCAGAGTGTGGGTGTTGGGTAAAGAATTTTGAGAGTGAGCAAGGAACCAGGTCACTGAGACTGCCACAGTCAGATTATCCTGATAAAAACTATTGCATTCAGATCAACACTGATTCTGCCTGTCTCCGTGTCTTTCTCTCTCTCTCTCTGACTGGGTGGGATTCTCCATTCACCGGCTTTGCAATTGGGAAACGTGATTGGGTGGAGAATCGGTTTTGATGCCGAGGTCGTGGCCGGTGCTGATTTCACCCCAAATTGCAATTCTCCGGTGCTTCAACAGCGGCTTCAATGCGTTCCACTCTGCAGGTACAGTAAACGCTGTTGGCATATCATTTGTGGGCCAGACCTGCTGTTCGTGATTCTCCGCCAACTTAACTGGTGTGTATTTTTCTGGCCGATACAGGCTGATACATAGCCGAAACCCTCCTGCCCACAGTCTCCACCGCGGACACCACCCATGTGGTGTTGGCCTGGGTGGCACACATGGGTGGCAGCACCTCCTGCCCCTCCACGTGGTTGGACTCCTCCAACTGCACCTGCAGGAACTGTCATGCAGTTCCTGGCCCTGCGACCTACGACTGCATCTTCGCAATCGATCCGTTCTAGAAGCTCGAAACCCGAATCCCTCCCCCACACCACCAACACCGCACCCCTGCCCCCTCCCCAGCCCCCCCTGCCTGCCTCCACCAACAACCCGATGCCACCTCCTGCGGGACATCACACGAGGGATGCCTACAGTCATCCCGACAGTAGGTTGCTCGACCGAGGCGGCAGAACGTACTGTTCGCATGGGTAGCACTCTGAACCACTCTCTCCCATGACCACATATCCTACACCCCCTTCCCCCATGCCTCTGCGTCTGGTCCATGGAGGGTGATGATGACCCACACTGCGATGATCTCTGGCGTTCCGCGTCATTTGAAAACGTCTGGCTCCTGCCACAATAGCATTTTCCACAGTCCACCTGGGTGATTCCTGCATGCAAGCTGGCCATTCCATCACACAGTCCCATGGAACCCTTGGGTTAGCGGAGGTGGGGACGATGTGGGAGGCGTGCGTTGGGCGAGACGCCCTCTCGTACCAGATACCAGGGCGATGAGCGGGGTGCGACCTGGCGCCTGGCCCACAACCACCCCCACCATCCACCCATCATCCTACCCCACCCAGCGCTCTCCCTGGCCTTCGCAGCCATCTCAGCCCAGCCCAGCCCATCCTCACATCCTTCTGAAAGAGCACAGAAGCAGTTTGAAACTTCTGTACACAGGTGTTTATTTTCCAAAAAACATGTAAACATCTCTATAGCAGCCTGTACCCTAGCACCAACACTATCCTATGTTCTGCACCCGTGCCATCTTAATTGGTGACTACCTTTCTGCTTACCGGCCCTAATGCTACGTTGAGGAGGATCCCGAGATGGTACATCAGGAGTGGAGGCAGCCTGCTGTGATTCCAGCCCTGTGACCTGGGTCCCCTTTGGCGGTTGTCCTCTGGAGCGACCAATGAGAAACCAGCGAAGGTCCAGGCAGAGGATGACAAATCAGATGAAGAGATGGAAGAGCCAAAAGGAATTCCAGACTTTTGGTTAACAGTCCTCAAGAAGGTGTATGTACTCAGTGGTATGATACAGGAGCATGATGGGCCTATATTGAAGCATCTGCAAGATGGGAACGTTAAATGTTCAGAGCGTGAACAGCCAATGAGCTTCATTCTGGAGTTTCAAGTTTGAGCCAAATGAGGTAATTACGAAAATCTACCAGCTGGTATCGCGGCCTGACAAGGTTGAATTCTCATTCTGTAGCGAACCAAAAATCATGGGATGCACAGTGTGACAGATCAACTAGAAGAAAGGAAAAAATGTCACTCTGAAAACCATTAAACCGAAGCAGAACCATAAGGGTCGGAGTACTCGTAAAAGTTCCGAAAGCTGTACCAAATGACTCATTCTTCAATTTCTTCAGTCCTCCTGACGTTCCACAGCATGGAATGTTAAATAAAAGTTCTGCAGCTGACTTTGAAATTGGTCGCCTCCTGCGCGGACACATAATTCCATACGCAATATCGTATTTTACAGAAGTCTTTGCAGATGATACTGACTCCGATGATGAGTACTACGATGATATCTACAAAGGCCATGAATACGATGAGGAAAGTAAAGGCTTGGAGGTCCAGATGAAGATGACTATGAAACGCTAGTAAGGTTGTTTTGCGGGAGTGACGGTAAACTAGATGAGGAAGCCTGTGAAGCGCTACTCCGATGGTTTCACAGCAATGACGAGGTGATCACAAGGGACGGCCAGTCTGCGCAGGATACCGAGAAGTGTGAAAGCTCTGAGATGGTGCACGCAGAGATGGAGAAGTGAGATTGCAGTAGGAGATACCTCGCAGAAAAACAAGTCCACTGCGAACCAAGTAATAATGGAAGATATTTGGAGAAACTGGCTCCTGAGGCATACGATGAATCATCTCGAGCCTATGAAATGGTTCCGGTAGTGGACTCGCCAATACTCGAGGCCACTCCACCGAATGATGAATTAGAGGAACAGACAGATGTATCCGTACACAGCTCCAGGACAACAGATGATACTTATACCATGTTGCCAGATATGCTGTATCCGTATGCAGTTCCATGATGACAGATGATACATATACAATATTACAAGACAAGGATGAGCCATCACTTGGTTCTTCAGGAACAGCAAACATATGCATTGAAATTTCAAATGACGAGGAGCCATCACTTGGGGCTCCAACACAGGATGTAGGAACAACACCCAATGTTGGGGATGTGGGTCCAACCCAGCAACCAGTGTGCGAGGCTCTGCAGCCAGCCATTGAAGGTGCAGACTTGACCACCACTGTACAGCCCCTCAGAAGTACGCCAACAAGAGACATCTTAGCAGACAAATCTCAAACGACTGCTTCCATGGTGCAGGCCAGCAGCAAGATGGGTGCTACCAAAGCCATGGGAAACAAGAGGGGCAGTCTCAAAATCAGTCACAGAATCGCTCTCAAAACAAAAAAGAGGAAGAGGAAAAGAGTGCAGGTCACAGTGAGTCCCACCAATGGCACCAAATAATCCTTTCCTTTAGTCGATCTGGCATCCTGTGCATCTCGTGATTTCTGGTTCGTCACAGAATGAGAATTCAAGCTTGTCAGGCCACAATTCCAGCTGGTAAACTTTCGTAATTACCTCATTTGGCTCAAACTTTTAAAGCAGACCAAGGCAGGCCAGCAGCGTGGGTTCAATTCCTGTACCAGCCTCCCCGAACAGGCGCCGGAATGTGGCGGCTAGGAGTTTTTCACAGGAACTTTATTTGAAGCCGACTTGTGACAATAAGCGATTTTCATTTAATTTCAAATAAGACATCAGCAATGTGACCAGCAGGCCAGAGGGTACACAACAATGCAGCAGCAAAAAGTATTGTGTAAAGAAACAAAGGAAACTGGTGACGCAGAAGCTGATTACGCAAGCATGGGCACCAAGGATACTGGTTTTCAGGAAGCATCACTTCAAAAGGCTATGGCCAAAGACCGGCACGGAAATCAGTCTTTCAGAAAGCTGACAAGAGCCCAGACGATCAGTGTACCACGCTCACGTGAACAAGAAAAAGACTATGACAGTCTACCCAGATTATTTGAGCCACCAGAAGAAGACTCTGACAGTCTACCCAGCTCATCTAACCAACAAGAAGACACTGAAGATCCACGCACTGTGCGACAAGTGACAAAGGTTTCACAATTCCCATGCAAGAGGTGTGACATCTCAGCGAGATTGACAGATCTTGGCTAGTATGTACAGAGGCACTCAACAATCAAAGTGAGGCTACTAGTGACTCCAATGACACCACGTTAATTCAAACCTCATCAACTCGAGCCTCTCCACAAGAACCTGAAATGACTCCAGATGGGGAGCATCAAGAAACCACAGGTGATTCAGGAGAACCAGAAAGGACTCCAGACGGGGAGCATCGACAAGCCGAAGATGGTTCAAGTGAACCAGACATGACTCCAGACGGGGAGTGCCGAGGAATCAGAGACGGCACACTCAATGAAACAGAAGATGCCACAAAGGACACTGACACAAGCAACTTTGTGAAGGACTCAAATTCCCCACTCGGTGTGGTCATTGAGCGCAACAAACACGACAACAAAACCTCCAAAAATACCAACAAAGACAACAACAAGAAGCGTACCAGAGGCAACAAACACAACAACAAGCACATCAATAACGACAATTACAACAATAGAACAACAGCTGGTATAACATGGTACAACTCTGCCCATGAAGGACAATGTTACTGCTCAGCTCAGAACAATGGTAAGAGTGCATCATACCGTGGCATGTCAACGCATCTTACCAATTCACGTTTGCTACACTACAGATAAGCACACCAGCTTTCATGAAAGATGTCATCAAGAATTGGCACCACAAGCATTAAAAAAAAAGTCCACCTCAGACAATTAAGTGATTTGACCATTTGAATACCTCCTGATGACCTCATGGTTACGTAAACACCAGGACAGAGCGTTCACAAGGGAATGACAACATCAACATCGACACTTCCATAACAGCACAAGAATGCCACTTGACCGTGTAAAATCATGATCTTTGGACACATAACTACTATTTGGTGTTGTATAATCCTCAACGTCATCATAACTATTAATTGGTATTGTATAATCCTCAATGTCATCATAACTATTCTTTGATCTTGTATCGTCATCACAGTCATGACAACTTGTACATGTCATCACTTATTTCCTGTTTTTGTTCAATTTTTCTTTAACACTACAGAAAATATGTAACATGAAAAAAGGGGATTTGGTGATATGCATCACCGTATATACACAAGGGGTTAATGTAAATACACTACAACTAAGTAACCACTAGAGGGAGCACCGGACATGTCATGACATGCAGATATACAGCTAATGAACACATAGAATAGGACACGACCAATGGGCAGTCAAGACACCCAGAGGTGACACTACCACAAGGGGGCATTACGCAACCCACAGATAAGGACAGGGCACACAAGCTCTGTCTCTTTCCACAGGCGACACTTAGAGAGTAGGACAGGGACAGATCAGATGCATCACACCCAACCCATGGGCTTAGAGCAGACTGGTTAGTTAGACTGAGTTACTATAGCAAGATTAGCAGGAGAGTCAAACTCAAGTTGGAGAATTGTTAACTGTTCAATAAATGTCAAGTCGGGAGCTTCCTTTGTCAAAGCATACATCAAGGAAGCAGCTTATGCTACACGAAGAAGCATAACACTGTCTCTCTCAGGTAGAGTATTTCTATCACTCTCATTATCTCTCCCTCTAAACCACTATCTCTCTATTTACCTCCCTCTCTTTTGCTCTCTTCCATGTCTCTTCCTCTGTCTGGGGCTTGGTGGGAGGATGGGATCATTGTTAATGATATGGGGATTGACATTGCATTTGTTACTGATTATTGTTTATTGTTGGGTGTAAATTTGGGAGAAAATGTGAAAAAGGATTTAAAAAAATTTTTTTTTTAATTAATGTATATTAAAGACAATAGGCATCTGTAACAGTATCAGGTTTCACCATTTTTTATGCATCTTTATTTGTATTGATACTCTGAACATTCATATTTCTGTTGAATGAAATCGATTTTTTAAACTGTGGCCCTTTTGTCGCTGAACGGCACTACGCAGCAAAATGATTCAGTTTACCGCATTTGGAACAACTGTACTACGCTGTTTTCTTGAATGCGCAACAGCCTCAATGGCGTCAGCCACGTTTTCTTTTATCGTGCCACTTTCCTGAGTCAGTATGTCTGAGTTCCGACTTCATTCGCACGGCACATTTCAATTGTATCTTCTAGCGATAAACTTTTCTGTCTAAGCAAATGTTCTCGTAATATTTCATTCTTAATGCCAAAAACAATTTGGTCCCGCAACAGAGTCTGTAAGGATTGGAAAGTTTCAGTTCTGCGCCTTTAGTCTCAAAATGGTAATATAAATTTGCCTAATTTCTGAACCTACTTTTTAAACAAATATCACTCATAGATCTCATTAATCTGAGCAGTGAAGGTCGAATTTCTCAATTGTCTCTATTAAGTCACCTCTCAGCCTTCTCCTCTCTAACGAAAACAACCTCAAGTCCCTGAGCATTTCCTCGTAAGACCTTCCCTCCATACCAGGCAACATCCTAGTAAATCTCCTCTGAACCCTTTCCAAAGCTTCCACATCCTTCCTAAAATGTGGTGACCAGAACTGCACGCAGTACTCCAGGAGCGGCCGCACCAGAGTTATGTACAGCTGCAGCATGACCTTGTGGCTCCAAAACTCAATCCCCCTACTGATAAAGGCTAGCACACCATATGCCTTCTTAACAGCCCTATTAACCTGGGTGGCAACTTTCAGGGATTTATGTACCTGGATGCCGAGATCTCTCTTCATCTACACTATCAAGAATCTTGCCATTAGCCCAGTACTCTGCATTCCTGTTACTCCTTCCAAAGTGAACCACCTCACACTTTTCCACATTAAACTCCATCTGCCACCTCTCAGCCCAGCTCTGCAGCTTATCTATGTCCCTCTGTATCCTATAACATCCTTCAGCACTATCCACAACTCCACCGACCTTCGTGTCATCTGCAAATTTACTAACCCATCCTTCTACACCCTCTTCCAGGTCATTTATAAAAATGACAAACAGCAGTGGCCCCAAAACAGATCCTTGCGTACACCACTAGTAACTGAACTCCAGGGTGAACATTTGCCATCAACCACCACCCTCTGTCTTCTTTCAGCTAGCCAATTACTGATCCAAACCGCTAAATCACCTTCAATCCCATACTTCCTTATTTTCTGCAATAGCCTACCGTGGGGAACTTTATCAAACGCCTTACTGAAATCCATATACACCACATCAACCGCTTTACCCTCATCCACCTGTTTGGTCACCTTCTCAAAAAACTCAATAAGGTTTGTGAGGCATGACCTACCCTTCACAAAACCGTGTTGAGTATCGCTAATCAATTTGTTCTTTTCAAGATGATTATAAACCCTATCTCTTATAACCTTTTCCAACATTTTCCCCACAACCGAAGTAAGGCTCAGAGGTCTGTAATTACCAGGGTTGTCTCTATTCCCCTTCTTGAACAAGGGGACAACATTTGCTATCCTCCAGTCTTCCGGCACTATTCCTGTCGACAAAGACGACATAAAGATCAAGGACAAAGGCTCTGCAATCTCCTCCCTGGCTTCCCAGAGAATCCTAGGATAAATCCCATCTGGCCCAGGGGACTTATCTATTTTGACATTTTCCAAAATTGATAACACCTCCTCCTTTTGAACCTCAATTCCATCTAGCCTGGTCGACTGAACCTGAGTGTTCTCCTCGACAACATTGTCTTTCTCCAGTGTAAACACTGATGAAAAATATCCATTTAACGCTTCCCCTATCTCCTCTGATTCCACACACAACTTTCTACTACTATCCTTGATTGGCCCTAATCTTACTCTAGTCATTCTTTTGTCCCTGATATACCTGTATAAAGCCTTAGGGTTTTCCTTGATCCTATCCGCCAACGACTTTTCGTGTCCTCTCCTCGCTCTTCTTAACTCTCCCTTTAGGTCCTTCCTGGCTAACTTGTAACTCTCAAGTGCCCTAACTGAGCCTTCATGTCTCATCCTAACATAAGCCTTCTTCTTCCTCTTGACAAGTGCTTCAGCTTCCTTGGTAAACCACGGTTTCTTTGCTCGACAACTTCCTCCCTGCCTGACAGGTACATACTAATCAAGGACACGCAGTAGCTGTTCCTTGAAAAAGCTCCATATTTCAATTGTGCCCATCCCCTGCAGTTTCCTTCCCCATCCTATACATCCTAAATCTTGCCGAATAGCATCATAATTGCCTTTCCCCCAGCTATAATTCTTGCTTTGCAGTATATACCTATCCCTGCCCATTGCTAAAGTAAACATAACCGAGTTGTGATCACTATCACCAAAGTGCTCACCTACATCTAAATCTAACACCTGGCCGGGTTCATTACCCAGTACCAAATCCAATGTGGCCTTGCCCCTTGTTGGCCTGTCTACATACTGTGTCAGAAAACCCTCCTGCACACACTGCACAAAAACTGACCCATCTATAGTACTCGAACTATAGTATTTCCAGTCAATATTTGGAAAGTTAAAGTCCCCCATAACAACTACCCTGTTACTCTCGCTCCTGTCGAGAATCATCTTTGCAATCCTTTCCTCTACATCTCTGGAACTATTCGGAGGTCTATAGACAACTCCCAACAGGGTGACCTCTCCTCTCCTGTTCCTAACCTCGGCCCATACTATCTCAGTAGACGAGTCCTCAAACGCCCTTTCTACCGCCGTAATACTTTCCTTGGTTAACAATGCCACACCCCCCCCCCCCCCCCCCCTTTTACCATCTTCTCTATTCTTACAGAAACATCTAAATCCTGGAACCTGCAACAACCATTCCTGTCCCTGCTCTACCCATGTCTCCGAAATCGGCACAACATCGAGATCCCAGGTACAAACCCATGCTGCAAGCTCACCCACCTTCTTCCGGATGCTCCTGGCGTTGAAGTAGACACACTTCAAACCAGCGTCTTGCTTGCCGGTGCCCTCTTTCCCACCCTCCCACCAAACCCCAAACATTAGCCCGCATGTTTACATAAACAAATGATAAAAAGGAATCAGGAATCACCCATAGTCACCATTAATACATACAGCCCCCCGTCCTCCCAACCCCTCCACCCATCTCCCCAACTAATGTTTGATGTTATCCAGTTCTTGAAAGTGCATAATGAATAATGCCCATGAATTGTAGAACCCTCTGTCCATCCCCTCAGTTCAAACTTAACCTTCTCAAGAGTCAAGAATTCCAACAAGTCCCCCCGCCACGCCAGGGCACAGGGTGGAGAGGTTACTCTCCATCCCAACTGGATCAGCCTTCAGGCGATCAACGAGGCGAAGGCTACGATATCTGCCTCCGCACTGTTGCACGTTTTGCTATGGGTGTAAAACGCGTTTATTGGAGTGTATTAACTTGCCTCTGTTAAAGGCCGGGTGCTTAACACTACAAGGCTCTGTATATGTATTTTTCAGCTCAGGAGTCGCCAGATGCCGTATAGACACCTCACAAATATTCCAAGGTCAGGTTCAAAGTAATAAAACGATACACCGATTAGTAAGTTCCAAACGATCAATATTTATTATACAATTATAATAAATACGCATGCACACACTAAGGGACTAAGCTATGACTAAACTAAGCAATCAGAATACTTAACTAAACAGGAACAGGCAAGGTCAGGGAGCGAGGCCTTCGCTCCGGTCTTGGTCTGCAACCTTCAGAAAGCGTGCTGGTCACTGGGGGTCTAGCGGGCTTGGTTCGCGTAGCGAGCGTCGTATTGGCACTTACGGTTCGGCGGCTGGTGCTCAACGGCTGGAGTCAGGATACACGGTCAAGGTCTTGGTCAAAGCCGGAGCACGAAACAACAGACAGGACCATGTGTGGGGGTCTACTTTTATAGGGGTCCCCAATGTCCTTGCCTTTTCCTGGGCGGGCTTTACCTTCAGGTATCGATTGGATCGCTTCCAATCGATATCTTTTGAATTCCTCCAATGTGAGGGTCTTTCTTGATGGTGGGGGCGGTTTCTATAGTGGATACTTCTGGTGCCGCTCTGTCTGGACATCCACTTAAAGTATCTTATTCAAACCCAAATGTTGCCATTGTGTGTGCCTAGATCTGGACTGCCTCATTAGTATGTAAAACGTTCTGCCATTATCACCTTTGGTTTGAGATCTTCCACCTGGCCAGAAACTGGTTTTGCTGCTTGCAAAATGCTAATGAGTGTTTGCAGGCTATTTGCCTTGGCTAAACTGTTTTTCCCTGCAGTCTTAGCGATTCTCCATTTTGTTTAGTTCAGTGTCCATTTTAGGTGGCTACAGTGGCTACAGCACCCGTTTCCAACCTTGGCTGGTCCGACACCCCGAATATGGCCTCCCGGGAACCCGGGTCCAGTTTCACGTGCACCACCTTGGAAATTACCCTGAAAAACCTCCTTCACGCTCACACACATCTTCTACTCCTTTAAAGAATTGGCTCATCCTCGCCCTTGTGAGGTGTGCTCTGTATACCACTTTCAGCTGTATCAGCCCCAACCTCGAGCAAGAGGTGGAAGAATTTACTCTTCGGAGCACCACACACCAGAACCCCTCCTCCATAACCTCTTCCAACTCTTCACTCCACTTTGCTTTGATTCCTTCTCCAGTGGTGCCTTCTCCTCTTCCAAAATAGCTCCGTAAACCGCTGACACTACCCCCTTCTCCAGTCCCCCTGTCGTCAGCACCTCCTCCAGCAATGTGGAGGCCGGCTCCACCGGGAAGCTCTGTATTTCTTTTCTGGCAAAATCTCGAACCTGCATGTATCTAAACATTTCCCCCGGCTCCAGCCCATACTTCGCTTCCAGCTCCTTCAGTCCTGCAAACCGACCCCTAAGAAGCATATCCTTTAGCGTCTTAATCCCCTTCTCCTCCCATTTCTGAAAATTTGCATCCCACTTCCCTGGCTCAAATTTGTGTTTATGCTACAGAATCTATATCTCTCTAATACACCTCACACCCTATCTCAACCTTTCAATAACACGTTCTTCAACACTATCTCCCAGAATCTGACGAGTCACAGTATATTTTTATGACTACTCTGTGGTGCCATCTAATGTTGAGATACATGACCATCATCTTGTTACCTTTTCATTATCTATATTATACATATCATTACATCCCCTTTCTTTGACGAGGTTTGTACAGTAACAAACAGTAGAATATAAGCAATGATATTACATAGTATATTAATATGCATACCATATGTATACCTACATTATACATATCATTACAAGTCTCTCTCTCTCTCTCTGTAGTTTTCATAGTCTCTGCAACACATGCAGTCTTCACTAATCTCTTTCTATACATCCATGTATCATTCTCTGCCTCTCTCTGTTGCTCTCCCCATGTGTTGCTCTCTGTCTGCTCACTCTCTTTCTTTGCCTGTCTCTCTGACATTCTGTCATTCTCTCTCTCGCTGCCTGTCTCCCTCTTTCCGTTGCCCTTTTTCTGACTGTCTCTCACTCTTTCTTTCTGTTCTTGTAACTCTTTCTCTCGACTTCAACCTCGGTCCCTCTATCTATCCCTGCGTTCTCCCTCTCATACCCAATCACTCTGCTATCAAGTTAAACAGTGGCCTGAGTTTGCGTTCTGTAAACAGGAGGATCTTAGTGTTTACTGAGTGGGCTCAGAGCTGATGTTGAAATGTTGTCCGGTGACGTTGTCAAACTGCTTTAACAGGGGGTGTTCAGGGGTTTAGAAGCTCAGTCTGTTGGGAGCTCAGGGAGAGGAGCAGCAACATGCAGGCTTGGGGAATTCTCGCCTGCCTCATGCTCACAGCAGTGAGAGCAAGAAGGTGAGTACTGGGTTTGGAGGGAGTGTGTGTGTGGTGGGGGGGGGGGGGGGGGGGGAAGAGAGAGAGAAAGAGCAGACAGACAGACAGACAGAGAGAGGGAGACTGGGGGAGTGCTAAACTGTCAGAGGGTCATATAGAGGGAGTGTTACACCATTAGAGGGTCAGTATCATGATACACAAACATGCAGAGAATGATATACAGACAGGCAGCTACTGAATACAGAGAACAAGACATGACCAATGAGCAGGCAGGACACTCAGGGGTGGTATCTCACTATAAAAGGCACGAGGCGCTCACACTCCGCCTCTTTCCACTGATGAACATCTACAGAGTGAGTCAGGGTGTATGTACAGTATCACACCTCCAGCACGTGGCTAAGAGCTAGTCTGGTTCAGTCAATCAGAGTAACCACACTTAGATTAGCAGAGAGTCGAACTCATAGGGGGGCAGCACGGTAGCACAAGTGGCTAGCACTGTGGCTTCACAGCGTCAGGGTCCCAGGTTCGATTCCCCGCTGGGTCACTGTCTGTGCGGAGTTTGCACGTTCTCCCCGTGTCTGCGTGGGTTTCCTCCGGCTGCTCCGGTTTCCCCCCACAGTCCAAAGACGTGCAGGTTAGGTGGATTGGCCATGCAAAATTGCCCTTAGTGACCAAAAGATTAGGAGGGGTTATTGGTTTATGAGGATAGGGTGGAAGTGAGGGCTTAATGTGGGTCGGTGCAGACTATATGGGCCGAATGGCCTCCTTCTGCACTGTATGTTCTATGTAATCTATATAATCATAGAGAACTGTGCTAACTGTGCTACTGGGTCATTAAATCAGATTGAACTAATTTCAAGTTCTGGAGTATCTTTTGGTCAAAGCTGCATCCAGTTGCAGCCTGTGTTATCCCAGAGTACATAACACACCATGATACCAGGAGACTGCATAATCTAGGTGGTTTACCTCAGTCCGTTCCGTGACGACCAGCGAATGTATCGCGGCACCATGGAGAAGATTCATGGTGGAGAACTGGAGAAGAAGGCTCCTCACCAGCTCAGGACCTCCAGCAATCTCAGTGCCAACTGGCGGACATTCAAGCAAAAGTTTCTGCTGTACATTGAGGCTTCAGACTCGTGGGTGCGTCTGATGCAAGGAAGATCGCGCTTCTCCTCTCAACAGCAGGTGATCAAGCCATCGAACTCTTCAACTCTTTTCACTTCACTGAAGGCCAGGACAAGACAAAGTTTCAGACCATCCTGGACAGGTTTGACAGTCACTGTGAAGTGGACACTAATGAAATCTTCAAGCGCTACATATTTAAACAGCGTTTGCAAGGTAAAGATGAATCTTTCAACTCCTGGGACTTCCGGTGGCGGCAATAAGGAGCTAAGCCGCACATTCGGCAGCTCCCGCTGAAAACGGACTTTGGGGCTCTTTTCACGGCCCCCAACGTAGCTGTGTCGGCAAATCCCGAGGTGGGAAGAGGACAGGAGTCGACCCCAACGGTCCTATGGTCCGGACCAGGAGTGGGGTAAGGAGAAAACCGGAGAAAGCACCCCTGAAAAAGCGGGGGAAGGAAGACAAAATGGCGGCCGGCGAAGGCCTTGAGGAGCTGAGGCAGTGGGCTCAGGAACAGCAGGCGACTCTGCTGCGCTGCTTCCAGGAGCTTAAGTTGGAGCTGCTGGAGTCACTGAAGGTAACCAACAGGGAGCTGATGGAGACCCAGACAGCCCAGGGGGCTGCGATCTGGGAGCTGCAGCAGCAGGCCTCCGAAAGGGAGGATGAGGTCGTGGCCATGGCGGGGAAGGTGGAGATGCACGAGGCGCTCCATAAAAGATGGCAGGAGCAGTTTGAGGAGCTGGACAACCGGTCGAGGAGGAAGAATTTGCGGATCCTGGGCCTCACGGAGGGTTAGGAGGGGTCGGACCTAGCGGCCTATGCGGCGGTTATGTAAACTCGCTGATGGGGGCTGGGTCCTTCCAGGGGCCCCTGGAGTTAGAGGGGGCCCACAGAATTCTGGCTAGGAGGCCCAAGCCGAACGAGCCGCCGCGGGCGGTGTTGGTGCGGTTTCACTGGTTCGTTGATCGTGAGTGCGTGCTCCGGTGGGCCAAGAAGGAGCGGAGCAGCAAGTGGGAGAGCACGGAGGTGCGGATCTTCCAGGACTGGAGTGCGGAGGTGGCGAGGCGGAGGGCCGGGTTTAACCGGACGAAGGCGGTGCTCCATAGACGAAGTGTGAAGTTCGGCATGTTGCAGCCGGCACGTCATTATTTTGAGCACCATTATTTTGAGTCCCTAGAGGAGGCGTGGGCCTTGTGCAAGCCGAGAAATTGGACTCAAACTGAGGGTCTAAGATGGGGGATGCTGTATAATACTGTATTTGTATTTGCTTGGTTTAATGTAAGATGTGGGTTGGCCTTAGGGTGGGTGGGGTGATGTCGACTAGTCTTTTCTATATGGGTTTTTCTGTAGGGGTCTGGTGGACGGGTTCGGGCAGGGGGGTAAACGGGGAGTTTGGGGAGCTGGTGGGGGGGACTGACAATGGGAGTAGCCCTGGAGGAGGGGGGGCCGGGCAGGGCGAAAGCGCGGGCTCTCTGCGGGTTTCCCGCGCTGGGAGATGGTGGGGGCGGGGTCTGGGCTGGGAAGCGCGGGTCGTTGCTGGCTGTTTTCTTTTCCCGCACAAGAGCGGGAGGGGTGTGGGGGGCACGATGGAGGAGGGGTAGTCCCACGTTGGGAGGAGCCGAAGGTAGGGCGGGAGTCGCCGGGGTCAGCAGAAGTTAGCTGGCTCACGGGAGTGCTATGGAGGGAGGGGCGCGGCTAGGAGGGGTCCTAGCCTGGGGGGGGCTACTACCGGGTTGCTGCTGAAACGGTCAGGAAGGTGCTGGAGGACGCAGGGGGTGCTGGAGGGGGGGGGGGGGGGGGGGGGGGGGAGTTGCCACCGTGGGAAACTGGCAGAGCGGGGGATGCTGGCCGGTGGTGGGCAAGGGATGGAGTATGGCTAATCGGCAGGGGAGGGGGGCAGGGAGCCCTCGGATCCGGCTGATAACCTGGAATGTGAGGGGGCTGAATGGGCCGGTCAAACGGGCCCAGGTATTTGCGCACCTGAAGGGGCTGAAGGCGGATGTGGCCATGCTCCAGGAGACACACCTGAGAGTGGTGGACCAGGTTCGGCTGAGGAAGGGATGGGTGGGCCAAGTATTTCACTCAGGGCTGGATGAGAAGAGTAGGGGGGGTGGCGATCCTGGTGGGGAAGAAGGTGTCGTTTGAGGCATTACATGTGGTGGCTGACAGTGGCGGGAGATATGTGATGGTGAGTGGCAAGCTGCAGGGGGAGCAGGTGGTGTTGGTGAATGTTTACGCTCCAAATTGGGACGATGCGGGGTTTATGCGGCGTATGTTGGGCCGCATTCTGGACCTGGAGGTGGGGGGCCTGGTCATGGGGTGGGACTTCAACACAGTACTGGAGCCCCCATTGGATCGATCCAAGTCCCGGACGGGTAGGAGGCCGGCGGCAGCTAAGGTGTTGAGGGGATTTATGGATCAGATGGGGGGGGTGGATCCCTGGAGGTTTGCGAGGCCAAGGGCCAGGGAATACTTGTTTTTCTCCCACGTACATAAGGCCTACTCGAGGATTGATTTTTTGTCCTGAGCAGGGGGTTGGTTTCAAGGGTGGAGGATGTGGAATACTCCGCCATTGCCATTTCAGATCATGCTCCACACTGGGTGGACCTCGGGCTGGGGGAAGAGAGGGACCAACGTCCGCTCTGGCGCTTGGAGGTGGGGCTGCTGGCAGATGAGGAGGTGGGCGGGAGGGTTCGGGGGTGTATCGAGAGGTACCTTGAGGCCAATGACAACTGGGAGGTCCGAGTGGGGACGGTCTGGGAGGCATTGAAGGCGGTGATGAGGGGGGAATTGATCTCCATCCAAACCCATAGGGAGGGGGGGGGAGCAGAGGGCAGAGCAGAGAGACTGATGAGGGAGATGGTGCGGGTGGATGGGAGATATGCGGAGGCTCCAGAGGAGGGATTGCTGGGAGAGAGGCGTAGCCTTCAGGCCAGATTCAACCTATTGACTACCAGAAAGGCGGAAGCTCAGTGGAGGAAAGCACAGGGGGCGGTGTATGAATATGGGGAGAGGGCGAGCGGGATTCTGGCACACTGGCTGCGAGGGCGGGACGCGGCCAGGGAGATTGGGGGAGTGACGGACAAGGCTGGGAAGGTGGTGCGGACGGGAGTAGATGTTAATGGGGTCTTCAGAGACTTCTATGGGGAACTGTACCGGTCGGAACCCCCGGGGGAGGGAGGTGGAATGGGGCGCTTCTTTGACAAGCTGCGATTCCCGGGGGTGGAGGAGGAGCGGGTGGAGGGACTGGGGGCGCCGATCGAGCTGGAGGAGGTGGTCAAAGGGATGGGGAGCATGCAGTCGGGGAAGGCGCCGGGGCCAGACGGGTTTCCGGCGGAATTTTATAAAAGGTATTTGGACCTGTTGGGCCCCCTGTTGGTCCGGACCTTTAACGAGGCGGGGAGGGGGGGGGCTTTGCCCCCAACTATGTCACGGGCGCTGATTTCCTTGATCCTGAGGCGGGACGGGGACCCTCTGCAGTGTGGGTCATATAGACCGATTTCGCTGCTAAACGCCGACGCTGGGCTGCTGGCAAAGATCCTGGCCACTAGAATAGAGGATTACGTGCCCAGGGTCATTCGTGAGGACCAGACGGGGTTTGTGGGGGGAAGGCAGTTGAATACGAACGTGCGAAGGCTCCTCGATATCATTGTGATGCCGGCCATGGAAGGGGAGCCGGAGATGGTGGTGGCATTGGATGCGGAGGGGGCCTTTGATAGGGTTGGGTGGGAGTATTTGTGGGGGGTGTTGGAGAGGTTTGGGTTTGGGGAGTGGTTTGTCCGGTGGGTGGGGCTACTCTATGAGGCCCCGATGGTGAGTGTAGCCACGGGTGGGGGGGGGGGGTTCAGGGTACTTTCGGCTGTGCCAGGGGACGAGACAGGGGTGCCCCTGGCCATGGCATTGAGGGAGTCAGGGAACTGGAGGGGTCTGGTGCGGGGTGGGAGGAGCATCGAGTGTCGCTGTATGCGGACGACCTGTTGCTGTATGTGGCGGGCCCGTTGGGGGAGGGGGGGGGGGGGGGTGCCGGAGGTGATGAGGATTCTTAGTGAATTTGGGGGTTTCTCTGGGTATAAGTTGAACCTGGGCAGGAGTGGGTTGTTTGTGGTGCGTCCGGGGGATCAGGGGGAGGGGATTGGTGGGCTCCCGCTAGGGCGGGCGGGGAGGGGCTTCGGGTACCTGGGGGTCCGGGTGGCTGGGGGGGCCCTGCACAAGCTCAACCTCACAAGGTTGGTGGGGCGGATGGAGGAGGAATTTAGGAGGTGGGATATGTTACTGCTGTCACTGGCGGGGAGGGTGCAGTCCGTTGGTGTGGCGGTGCTCCCGAGGTTTTTGTTCCTGTTCCAGTGCCTCCCCATCCTTATCCCGAAGGCCTTTTTTAGGAGGGTCAGCAGGAGTGTCGCGGGATTTGTGTGGGCGCATGGGACTCCGAGGGTGAGAAGAATGTTCCTGGAACGGGGCAGGGATAGGGGGGGCTGGCATTGCCCAGCCTCTGTGGGTACTATTGGCCTGCCAACACAGCGCTGGTGCGTGAGTGGGTAATGGACGGGAGTGGGCGGCATGGGGGAGGATGGAGGCGGCGTCATGTGTGGGCACGAGCCTGGAGGCGCTGGTGGCGGCGCCATTGCCGCTCCCTCCAACGAGGTATACCACGAGCCCGGTGGTGGCGGCTGCCCTCAGGGTTTGGGGGCGGTGGAGACGGCATTGGGGAGAAGTGGGGGGCTCGATGGAGGCCCTGATGCGGGGGAACCATTGGTTTGTCCCAGGGAGCATTGATGACAGATTTCTGGGCTGGCACAGGGTAGGGGTTAGGAGGTTGAAGGATCTGTTTGTGGAGGGGAGGTTCGCGAGCTTGGGGGAGTTAGGGGGAAGTTTGGGCTCCTCCCGGGGAACATGTTTAGGTACATGCAGGTGAGGGCGTTTGCCAGGCAGCAGGTGGAGGGGTTCCCCTTGCTGCCCCCACGAGGGGTGCGGGATCGGTTGCTCTCGGGGGTGTGGGTTGGAGGAGGGAGGATTTCGGACATATATCGGGTGATGCAGGAGGTAGACGAGGCCTCGGTGGACGAACTGAAGGATAAATGGGAAGAGGAGCTGGGTGAGGAGATTGAGGAGGGGACGTGGGCGGATGCCCTGGGGAGAGTGAATTGCTCCTCTTCCTGTGCGAGGCTTAGCCTCGTACAGTTCAAGGTGCTGCATGGGGCCCACATGACTGGGACGAGGATGAGTAGGTTTTCCGGGGGCGAGGACAGGTGTGCTAGGTGCTTGGGGAGCCCAGCAAGCCACGCCCATATGTTTTGGGCGTGCCCAGCGCTGGGGGAGTTTTGGAAGGGGGTAGCAAGGACGGTGTCGAGGGTGGTGGGATCCAGGGTCAAGCCAGGCTGGGGACTCGCAATTTTTGGGGTTGCAGTGGAGCCGGGAGTGCAGGAGGCGAAAGAGGCCGGTGTTCTGACCTTTGCGTCCCTAGTAGCCCGGCGGAGGATTCTTCTTCAGTGGAAGGATGCGAGGCCCCCAAGCGTGGAGGCCTGGATCAATGATATGGCGGGGTTCATTAAATTGGAGAAGGTGAAATTTGCCCTGAGGGGATCAGTACAAGGGTTCTTTAGGCGGTGGCAGCCTTTCCTGGACTTCCTGGCGGAACGGTAGGGAAATAGGCCGGCAGCAGCAGCAACCGGGGTGGGGGGGGGAGGTGGGTTTGGATCGGTGGGAGGGAGAACTGTGTACATGGGTTTGTGGGATGTGGCGGGTGTTATCTCTTTCCCTTTTGTTGTTTGGGTGTTCTTTTGGTTTTTTTTCTTTTGTTTGTAGTTGCTTTTGAAGATGGGTGGGTGTTGTTCTTGGGGTGTTACCGCGGTTGTTTTGTTAATAGAGTTGAGATGTTTATATTTTGTAAAAATTTCAATAATAATTATTTTTTTTAAAAAAGAATCTTTCAACTCCTTCTTAACTAACCTCCACCTGCTCGCGCTGTCCTGCAACTTTGGTGATATTGCTGACTCCATGATAAGAGACCAAATCATTTTTGGAGTTCACTCTGATCCTCTGAGAGAGCAGCTACTGAAAATCAAGCATATGACCCTGCCAGTCTCGATTGAAACATGCACAGTGTATGAACACGCCAAAAATCGCTATGCCCAGGACAAATCGGCTGAAAATGAGAAACTTGCCTCCCAGGAGGCAGAGAGTGTGCAGGTAATGTCCTGGATGCAGCGCCTCAGCATTGATGAAAGCGGCCATTTTGCGCGCTTTTCCCGGGGCCCCACGCATGCGTGATGCGAATGGGATAACGAAGCGGCCGTCACCCGCACTGCGCATGTGCGACGACGCATGGAGCACCAGGGCGCCGACGTCATAACGTGCTTGAACTGCGGCAACGCCCACTTAGAGAAACACTGCCCTGCAAGAGGCAGGCGATGTTTAAACTGCGGGAAGCCTGGGCACTGTGCAGCCTTGTGCAGGTCTGCACCACCAGTTAGTGTTCTGACGACAGCGCTTTCAGACCGTGCAACAACGATTCCAGGATTCTGATCCTGGCAGCACTACGGATCCAGAGGAAGAATTCCTGGACTCCGCCTACTGTGTGAGCATCATTACCAAATGTGAATATGCCACATCCAACTCATCACAAATTCAATCCATCCTCGCTGTGGATTCTGCGGACGAATGGCGTGCAGTGATGCAGGTCAACCACTGCCCCATCCAGTTTCAGCTGGACACAGGTGCTTCTGCCAACCTCCTCTCAAAGACAGATTTCAAACGCATCCAGAAGCCGCCCAAGGTCCTTCCAGCAACCTGCCAGCTCCTGGACTACAATGGAAATGCCATCACGGCACTGGGATCCTGCCATCTACTCGTCTCCAACTGGAGCACCCATGCTCGGTGTTGCTCGTTTTACTGGAGTGTGATTAACACGCCTCCGTTTAAAGGCCGTGTGCTTAACACTACCATGGCTCTGTATGTCTAATTATGCTTGGAGTCGCCAGGTGCCGTATTGAGACACCGTCACAAGTATATCAAGGTCAGGTTCAAAGTAATAAATCCGTACACCTATTAGTAAGTCCAAACGATTAGTGTTTATTATAACAAATATAATAAATACACATGCATACACTAAAGAGACTAACTTACTTCTAATACTAAACAACTAAATACTTATCTAGACAGGAACAGGCAAGGTCAGGGAGCAAGGCCTTCGTCCCGTTCTTGGTCTGTAACTTTCTGATTGGCAAAGTTGTCAAGAGGTAGTAAGGTCTGGATCACGTAGCGATCGTTGTGTTGGCACTTACAGTTCGATGGCTGTTGCTCAACGGCCGGTGATGAAACTGGAGTCAGGATGCGATGTAACAGGTCTGGGCCGGAGTGAAACAACAGACCGAACCATGTGCGGGACCTACTCTTATAGGTCCTAGAAGTCCGTGCACCCTTGGGGCGGTTCTTTCACCTGCCAGGTATCGATTGGGTCTCTCCCAATCGATATCTTTCAAACTCCCCAATCTGAGGGTCGTTCCTCGATGGGTGGGGCGGTCCCTACGGCTCTTTGTGTTGGTTGCTTTGGCGCCATTCTGTCTGGGCGTCTAAGGAAAAGTATCCATTGATACTTAAATGTTTCTATTGTGCGGGGTCTGGATCTGGATCACCTCATTACTATGCAGATTTGCACCTTTGGCTGAAACTCTGCACCTGGCCAGAAACTGGTTTCTGTACGTGCAGAATGCAAAACAGTCTTCTGCAAGCTGCTTGTCCTCACTAAGACTGTTTTTCCCTGCAGCCTTAGCAGTTCTCCATTTTGTAGCCCAGTGTCCATCTTAGATGGCTACATTGGTTACGTTTTGATATCGGCAAGACAGACAGGGCATCCCTACTTGGTGCGCATGCCTGCAAGCAGCTGAACCCCGTGCAGCGGGTTTACACAACGACATCCTCCAATGTGGATCTTCAGGCCGGCATTGACAACATCCTCGCTCAGTATCCGGATTTGTTCGACAGGATGGGCACGCTGCCATATCAATACAAGATTCTGCTCCAACCTGATGCCAAGCCAGTGGTCCACGCCCCACGCCAGGTCCCGGCTCCGCTGAGGGAGCGCCTGAAGGCACAGCTCAAGATTCTTCAACAACAGGGCATCATTTCCAAGGTAACCTAACCGACTGACTGTGTCAGCTCGATTGTATGTGTCAGAAAGCCTTCGGGAGACCTGCGCATCTGTATTGATCCCAAGGATCTCAATACAAACATAATGTGTGAACACTATCCCATCCCGAAGCGGGAGGAACTCATGAGTGAGATGGCACACGCACGTTTTTTCGCCAAGTTAGATGCGTCACATGGATTTTGGCAAATCCAGCTGGATGAGTCCAGCAGTAGGCTCTGAACCTTCAACACACCGTTTGGCAGATGCAGCTATCATCGTATGCCGTTTGGCATTGTCTCGGCTCCGGAGATCTTTCATCGCATCATGGAGCAGATGATGTAGGGCATTGAAGGGGTTCGTGTGTACGTGGAGGACATCATCATATGGTCCACGACTCCTGAAGAGCATGTTTCCCGTCTCCAGCAGGTATTCCGCCATATCCATGCCTATGGCCTGAAGCTGAACAGGTCCAAATGCTGCTTTTGCATGTCGACACTCAAGTTCCTAGGTGACCAGATCTCTCAGCAAGGTGTGCGCCCGGACACAGACAAGGTCAAGGCCATCAAAGCCAAGAAGGCGGTGTTGTGCTTCCTGGGCATGGTCAATTTTCTGGGTAAGTTCATCTCAAACCTGGCCTCACACACCACGGCCCTATGACACCTGGTGAAAAAGTCCACTGCCTTTGAGTGGCAAGCAGCACATCAGGCAGAGTGGATGGAGCTGAAAGACAAGCTCACCATGGCACCCGCCTTAGCATTTTTCGACCCCAACAAGCAGACAAAGATCTCAACAGATGCGAGCTAGGATGGCATCGGTGCAGTGCTGCTCCAACACGATTACACTTCATCTGGGCACTGGTAGCCTACGCATCGAGGGCCATGGCACCCACCGAAACACGGTATGCGCAAATAGGGAAGGAATGCCTGGGTCTTCTCACTGGAATTCTCAAGTTTCAAGACTATGTCTACGGCCTGCTGACATTCACTGTCAAAACGGATCATAGGCCTCTGGTCCACATTATCCACAAGGACCTGAACAACATGACGCCTCGGTTGCAGCGCATCCTCCTCAAACTCAGAATGTACGACTTTGACTTAGTGTACACGCCTGGCAAGGAGCTCATCATCGCTGATGCATTGTCCCACTCCATCACATTGCCTCGTGAACCGCTGGAATTCATCCAGCAGATTGAGTCACAGGTGCAGCTGTGTGCTAGCACCCTCCTGGCATCTGATGAGAAGGTGGTTCGTATCCGCGAGGAGACAGCCAAAGACCCCCTCTTGCAGCGTGTCATGCACCACCTCGCCAATGGCTGGCAGAAGGAGCAGTGCCCTCAATTTTATAATGTAAAGGATGACCTGACGGTGATTAATGGTTCCTCAAGCTGGACCGGATTGTCATTCCGCTCAGTCTCCAGAGCTTGGTGCTCCGCCAAATCCATGAGGGACACCTGGGCGGCGAGAAGTGCAGACCCAGAGCCAGGAAGGCTGTCTACTAGCCCGGTATTAGCCAGGACATCTCGAACGTGGTCCTCAACTGTGCGACCTGTCAATGCAAGGAGATGCTCCAGCAGCATGCAATCGAGACCTCCCCGTGGTCCAAGGTTGGCATCGACCTCTTTTGTGCGAATGGTCGTGACTATGTGTTGATTATTGACAATTTCTCCAATTACCCTGAAGTCGTGAAGCTCTCAGACCTCACGGGCGCGATTCTCCGCAAATGCGGCGAGTCATAAAGGCTGCCGTGAAACTGGCCGTGTTTCACGGCAGCCTCCGCGCCCCCTCCCAGGACCCGATTCTCCCCCCCCGGGCGGGGCTAGCAGCGCGGCCCCGTGAAGCACGGCATCGCGGGCTTAGCGACCGTCGCTAAGACCGCGCGCCAAGCGTCACGGCGGCTGACGCGCACGATGACGTCAGCAGCGCATGCGCGGGTTGGAGCCGTCCAACCCGCGCATGCGCGGATGACATCATCACGCAGATGCATCAAACCCGCGCATGCGCAGGCCGTCATGCCCCTCAGCCGCCCTGCGGACTGATCCTGCGGGGCGGTGGATGAACAAATAGTGCGCGGGTATCGGACCCACTGCCCCCGATCGGTGCCCACCGATCACAGGCCCATGCCACCCTTGGCACGGCCGTGGTGCGGCCGTGCCAATCGGTGCCATGGTTGTCCAGGACGGCACTTTGCGGCCGTTTTCACGAATGGTGAGAGCAGGTGTGATCGCGTTCGTGAAAACGGCCGTAAAGGCCTGGGAACTCGGCCCATCGGCTAGGGGAGAATTGCTGTTTGCCGTAAAAAACGGCGAGCAGCGATTCGTGTCGTGGGGCGGCCGTGGTGGGGGGGGGGGGGGGGGAGAGTAGCGGGAGGGCGTGAAAATTGTCGGGAAGGCCCTCCCGCTATTCTCCGACCCATCATGGGCAGCGGAGAATCGCGCCCCACACCTCGGACCGTCATCAAGGTCTGGAAGGAGACATTCTCCAGGCATGGTATCCCACTCATTGTCATGAGTGACAATGATCCGTGCTTCAACAGCCACGAGTGGTCTATGTTTGCCAAGTCATACCATTTCAAACATGTCACCTCCAGCCCACACAATCCGCAGTCCAATGGGAAGGTTGAAAAAGAGCCGCACACTGTGAAACACTGTGGGGCAGCATGGTAGCATTGTGGATAGCACAATCGCTTCACAGCTCCAGGGTCCCAGGTTTGATACCGGCTTGGGTCACTGTCTGTGTGGAGTCTGCCCATCCTCCCCGTGTGTGCCTGGGTTTCCTCCGGGTGCTCCGGTTTCCTCCCACAGTCCAAAGATGTGCAAGTTAGGTGGATTGGCCATGCTAAATTGCCCTTAGTGTCCAAAATTGCCCTTAGTGTTAGGTGGGGTTATGGGGATAGGGTGGAGGTGTTTAACTTGGATAGGGTGCTCTTTCCAGGAGCCGGTGCAGACTCGATGGGCTGAATGGCCTCCTTCTGCACTGTAAATTCTATGATCTATGATCCTATGAAAAAGCTCATCTGCAAGGCCGCGGATTCGGCTTCTGACATCTACCTCACGCTGCTTACGTACAGGGCGACCCCACTTTCCACTGGCATGTCGCCGGCTAAACTCCTGATGAATAGGGACCTGCGGACGACACTTCCAGCCATACATGTGCCCAACCTGGATCACCTCCCGGTGCTGCAGAAGGTGCAGTCACTCCGAAACTAGCAAAAGCAGGACGATGATGCTCATGCCACCGGTTTGCCTGTGTTATCCCCGGCAGACTCTGCCAGGATCAAGATACCAGATGGTGGCTGGTCTGCTCCAGCTGTCGTAGTTCGACAGGCTGCGCCCTGCTCGTATGTTGTACGTATGGCTGAATATTCTGTTGTGCGATCATTCTCACAGCCTGGGACAGGGGATGTGGATCATTCCCTCAGTTTGGGGACAGGGGATGTGAAATGAAATGAAAATCGATTATTGTCACGAGTATGCTTCAAATGAAGTTACTGTGAAAAGCCCCTAGTCGCCACATTGGATCATTCAGTTTGGGACAGGGGATGTGGACCATTCTCACAGTTTGGGACAGGGGATGTGGATCATTCTCACAGTTTGGGACAGGGGATGTGGATCATTCTCAGTTCGGGGACAGGGGATGTAGATCATTCCCTCAGTTTGGGGACAGGGGATGTGGATCATTCTCACAGTTTGGGACAGGGGATGTGGATCATTCTCACAGTTTGGGACAGGGGATGTGGATTATTCTCAGTTCGGGACAGGGGATGTGGATTATTCTCACAGTTTGGGACAGGGGATGTGGATCATTCTCACAGTTTGGGACAGGGGATGTGGATCATTCTCAGTTTGGGACAGGGGATGTGGATCATTCTCAGTTTGGGACAGGGGATGTGGATCATTCTCACAGTTTGGGACAGGGGATGTGGATCATTCTCAGTTTGGGGCAGGGGATGTGGATCATTCTCAGTTTGGGACAGGGGATGTGGATCATTCTCAGTTTGGAACAGGGGATGTGGATCATTCTCACAGTTTGGGACAGGGGATGTGGATCATTCTCACAGTTTGGGACAGGGGATGTGGATCATTCTCACAGTTTGGGACAGGGGATGTGGATCATTCTCAGTTTTGGGACAGGGGATGTGGATCATTCTCACAGTTTGGGACAGGGGATGTGGATCATTCTCACAGTTTGGGACAGGGGATGTGGATCATTCTCAGTTTGGGACAGGGGATGTGGATCATTCTCACAGTTTGGGACAGGGGATGTGGATCATTCTCACAGTTTGGGACAGGGGATGTGGATTATTCTCAGTTTGGGACAGGGGATGTGGACCATTCTCACAGTTTGGGACAGGGGATGTGGATCATTCTCACAGTTTGGGACAGGGGATGTGGGCCATTCTCACAGTTTGGGACAGGGGATGTGGATCATTCTCAGTTTGGGACAGGGGATGTGGATCATTCTCACAGTTTGGGACAGGGGATGTGGATCATTCTCACAGTTTGGGACAGGGGATGTGGATCATTCTCACAGTTTGGGATAGGGGATGTGGACCATTCTCACAGTTTGGGACAGGGGATGTGGATCATTCTCAGTTTGGGACAGGGGATGTGGATCATTCTCACAGTTTGGGACAGGGGATGTGGATCATTCTCACAGTTTGGGACAGGGGATGTGGATCATTCTCAGTTTGGGGACAGGGGATGTGGATCATTCTCACAGTTTGGGACAGGGGATGTGACTCATTCTCACAGTTTGGGACAGGGGATGTGGACCATTCTCTCAGTTTGGGACAGGGGATGTGGATCATTCTCACAGTTTGGGACAGGGGATGTGGATCATTCTCTCAGTTTGGGGACAGGGGATGTGGATCATTCTCACAGTTTGGGACAGGGGATGTGGACTCATTCTCACAGTTTGGGACAGGGGATGTGGATCATTCTCACAGTTTGGGGACAGGGGATGTGGATCATTCTCACAGTTTGGGGACAGGGGATGTGGATCATTCTCACAGTTTGGGACAGGGGATGTGGATCATTCTCACAGTTTGGGACAGGGGATGTGGATCATTCTCAGTTTGGGACAGGGGATGTGGACTCATTCTCACAGTTTGGGACAGGGGATGTGGATCATTCTCAGTTTGGGACAGGGGATGTGGATCATTCTCACAGTTTGGGACAGGGGATGTGGATCATTCTCACAGTTTGGGACAGGGGATGTGGATCATTCTCAGTTTGGGACAGGGGATGTGGATCATTCCCTCAGTTTGGGGACAGGGGATGTGGACCATTCTCACAGTTTGGGACAGGGGATGTGGATCATTCTCACAGTTTGGGACAGGGGATGTGGATTATTCTCAGTTTGGGGACAGGGGATGTGGATCATTCTCACAGTTTGGGGACAGGGGATGTGGATTATTCTCAGTTTGGGACAGGGGATGTGGATCATTCTCACAGTTTGGGACAGGGGATGTGGATCATTCTCACAGTTTGGGACAGGGGATGTGGATCATTCTCAGTTTGGGACAGGGGATGTGGATCATTCTCACAGTTTGGGGACAGGGGATGTGGATCATTCTCAGTTTGGGACAGGGGATGTGGATCATTCTCACAGTTTGGGACAGGGGATGTGACTCATTCTCAGTTTGGGGACAGGGGATGTGACTCATTCTCAGTTTGGGACAGGGGATGTGGATCATTCTCACAGTTTGGGACAGGGGATGTGACTCATTCTCAGTTTGGGGACAGGGGATGTGGATCATTCTCACAGTTTGGGACAGGGGATGTGACTCATTCTCAGTTTGGGGACAGGGGATGTGGATCATTCTCACAGTTTGGGGACAGGGGATGTGGATCATTCTCGCAGTTTGGGACAGGGGATGTGGATCATTCCCTCAGTTTGGGACAGGGGATGTGGATCATTCTCACAGTTTGGGACAGGGGATGTGGACCATTCTCACAGTTTGGGACAGGGGATGTGGACCATTCTCACAGTTTGGGACAGGGGATGTGGACCATTCTCACAGTTTGGGGACAGGGGATGTGGACCATTCTCACAGTTTGGGGACAGGGGATGTGGACCATTCTCACAGTATGGGACAGGGGATACATAAGAACACGAGAACTAGGAGCAGGAGTAGGGCATATGGCCCCTCGAGCCTGCTCCGCCATTCAATGAGATCATGGCTGATCTTTTGCGAACTCAGCTCCACTTTCAGGCCCGAATACCATTCTCACAGTCTGGGACAGGGGTTGTGGATCATTCTCACAGTTTTGGGGGTGGGGGGGGGGGGGGGGGGGGGTATATATTTTGTGGTCCATTCCGCTGTTGACATTGTGTCTCCTTTGTTTCCAGTCACTATGTGGTTCTGATTCCTGCCGAGTTACGCACAGATACACTGGAGAATGTTTGTGTTCTGATCCTGTCAGCCACTGAGTCCTCTCCCCTCACACTGACCATTGAGAATGAAATGACCAACAGTACTCTCTTACAGCAGGAGCTCCTGACCAATACAGGATATAATTGCTTCAACTTCACTGTAAGTATCCAATACCTCAGCCATTTCATGGCCTGTGTCTCCTGCGTCAGTGTACCCTTTATCCTATCTCTCTTTCTGTCCATCCACATCCCTCTCACACACTGCTCTTCCTCTGAATTTCCTCTCCTCACTGTCCAATTTCTCCTTCCCCTCCTCCTAATGGAGCTGTACTCGCGATTTGTGGTTCTGTTCCCTCAAACACAGTCTTCATTAGAGCCAATTGTTAGAATTGAAAAGGAAGTTTCACATGAGCTGCATTAGTATTGTTAAATATTGGAAATAAAGTATTGATTTAACTGCGTTTAAGTATGGGGCTAGTTTAGCAAAGTGGGCTAAACAGCTGGCTTATATTGCAGAACAACTAGCAGCATGCGTTCAATTCCCGTACCAGCCTCACTGAACAGGCGCCGGAATGTGGTGACTAGGGGTTTCTCACAGTAACTTTATTGAAGCTACTTCTTACAATAAGCGATTATTATAAGATTAAAACTAGTGAGATTCATGTTAGACAAAGTTGTTTGCGCATTTGGGTCTTTGGTCAGTTAAATCTGTGTTTCTCTTGTGCTTAGAGACTGTTATGGCATGAAATGTAAAGGAAACTTGGAGAAGGGAAACGTCTTTTTGAGCAACCAGGTGCACCTTTCGGATAGGAAGGTTTTTGATCTTGCGTTTTAGCTGAAGTTATAAGTTGGTTACAGGAAGCTGGAGAGGGTATATCTCTTTCAGCTTTTAAAGAAACAAATCCATACATTAGTGGAATGCTTCAGAAAGCGAGTGCAGAGATTTTAACGACTGCTAGTTGAGGATATAAAGGAAATGAAGAGAAGTTTCCAAGAAGTCAGAAGTTGAAGGTCAGGGGAAACTGGAATATTGAACAGACAGTGCAGAAGGAGGCCATTTGGCCCATCTAGTCTGCAGCGACCCACTTAAACCCTCACTTCCACCCAATCCCCGTAACCCAATAACCCCTCCTAACCTTTTTGGTCACTAAGGGCAATTTATAATGGCCAATCCACCTAATCTGCATGTCTTTGGACTGTGAGAGGAAACCAGAGCACCCAGAGGAAACCCACGCAGACACAGGGAGGACGTGCAGACTCTGCACAGAGAGTGACGCAGCGGGGTATCGAACCTGGGACCCTGGCGCTGTGAAGCCACAGTGCTATCCACTTGTGCTACCGTGCACAATACGATACTGTTCAGCAGTCAGAGAAATTTGAAGAGGCTTTGGATTGTGGGGGGCCAGTAAGATATCTATAGTAGGGCCAAGGTTTGTGAAAACTTATTCCAGTCTGTGAGACATTATTTGAAATAATCGTGAAAATTGGTGGCTGGACCTCGGAGTTTGTGTAAAAGCATTTAAAATGAAGGAAACGTGAAGGGAGAGTTAGAAATCCTGGAGTTGGATTCCTTTTTAAAACATTGGTGCGGATGCTCAGTTTGAAAGTGTTTTGGAATCGATTTCGAGAGTCTTCTGGAAGAACATCACATGATCTGTTGCGATGTCAGCAGAATGTTTTTCCAGGATTTTAGTTCACAAACTGGTACCCTAAGAGCAACATCTCCTGATAAACCCCATTTTAGAAGAACCGAGAGCGTGGCACTTCTCTTTCTTGTCTCTTTGCGGCAACAAGAGAAATATAACAAAAGTATTAGTAATGCAGTATTAAAATATCTTTAACATCACACCTGAAAATAACTTACAATCACCCTTTAAACAATTCTAATTAATACAGTGAATATAGTGCCCCTTCATTGTTCTTTCTTCCCACTCAAACAACAACAAAAAAAAATCTCAGCTCTCAATCCATGTAAAATACTCTCTTGACATTGCTTCAAAGAAACAATCCGACTCCTGTCAGAACCATGCATAAACTGTGGCTGTATTGCTTCAGAAGCTGTTTCAGTCTGTAGACTGAATTACAGAGAGCAAAGTGCTTGACTTCTGGTCACAGCTTCAACTAGAACTCCACTGAATAGCTTTTCCTGCAAAATGCCTCATAACTTAGCTACCCTAGCAAAGACATCATCACACCAAGCCGAAATCAAATTAATTTCACAGGTAAACCCTCTTCATTTAAACAAACTGCATTAGCCCTAGCTTTTAATGATGGCTTAATTGTACCCCAGGCCCCCAAGATATACGTGCCTTTCAAACTAGGATTTTAGGCTCCGCTCTGTATGACCTGCTCCAGTCCATGATCCATATTGCAAGTGGCGATCTCGTGATACATAAAGGTGGACATCTTGATGTGTTCCTCCACCATGTTGTACAGTGTTTTCCCTCCACCGCCACCCCCCCACCCCCATTTCCTGATTAACACGCTCTATAAATAGAGGCACCAGTTCTTGAGGAGCATTTGCCTGAAATTATTCTGCCTGCCTCTGCTCCTATGTTGGGCGAAATATTTGTTCTGTACTCTATTGGTTTGCGCCTGTAAAAAATAAAAAACTCTAATATAAAATTTGTATCAAAAATGGTGAAACATGAGTCTGAGCCAAGGTTCCATTCTGAAAAATGAATGAAATGAAAATCGCTTATTGTCATGAGTAGGCTTCAATTAAGTTACTGTGAAAAGCCCCTAGGCACCACATTCCGGCGCCTGTTCAGGGAGGCTGTTATGAGAATTGAACTGTGCTGCTGGCCTGCCTTTATCTGCTTTCAAAGCCAGTGATTTAGCCCAGTGAGCTAAACAGCCCCAGAGCTAAACAGTAGTAACACCAGCTGGAATTGTAACCCATGAATGGTGGCGATTTACTGTAGGTTTGAGGGGCTGAATGGGCTTCCACCCATGTACATGTACCAGACTCGAGAGGGCTGAATAGACCTCCTCCTGTTCCTGTGTAACTCCTTGAGAGGGGCTGATAGGAACAGGAGGAGGCCAATCAGCCCCTCTCGAGGGGTACACAGGAAAAGGAGGAGGCCAGTGTATCAGGCTCAATAGGGGCTAGAATGGGCTCCTCCTGTTCCTGTGTAACAAACTGGAGAGGGACAGAATGGCCTTGTCCTGTTCCTATGTAATATGCTTGAGAGGGGCTAGAATAGGCTTCCTCCTGTTCAGGTGTAACAGGCTGGAGAGGGACTGAAAGGCCTCTTCCTATTCCTGTGTAACAGGCAGCAGAGGGGCTGAATGGCGTCCTCCTGTTCTCCCACTTGTACATCGAGCTGATCTATGTTGTCTTTCTGTTCAGGTTGGCAATGAAGTCATGGGCTTGGACACTGAAACCATCATAGCCGTCACTGTGAGAAGATCAGGAGAAACCGTCTCCATCAATGAGACTAAGAGGGTGGTTTTGAAGAGATACGATTCACTGACATTCATCCAGACTGACAAAGCTGTTTATAAACCTGGTCAGGCAGGTGAGGCTCATTTTAGCAGAAATCACGGTTCATCAGCAATAGCAGATGCTTAGGAAAATCGACTCACAACAACGATACATCCCGGTGGTGGAAAGATTCTAGGAAGGCTATACATTAACCACGGTTAACCAAGGAAGTGATTGTATAAACTGAAAGAAAAAAAACATATAAACTGACAAAGATAATTGATAAGCCTGAAGATTGGGAAGATTTACAACCGAACAAAGGATGACCAAAAAGTAATAAAGAGGGAGAAGATAAAGGATGAACTAGCAAGTAATATAAAAATGGACAGTGAGAGCTTATTTAAATATATAAAAAGAGAGAGGCAAATGTGAACATCGGGCCTAAGGGAATGAGACTGGGGAGATAATCATGGCGAACCAGAAAGCGGTAGAGATGTTAAACAAATACTTTGCATCAGTCTTCACGGTAGAAGACACTAATAAAGTGCGGCACGTAGCACAGTGGGTAGCACTGCTGCCTACAGCGCTGAGGACCCGGGTTCGAATCCCGACCCTGGGTCACTGTCTGTGTGGAGTTTGCACATTCTCATGTCTGCGTGGGTTTCACCCCCACAATTCAAAGATGTACAGGTTAGGTGGATTGACCACACTAAATTGCCCCTTAAGTGGAAAAAAATTATTGAATACTCTAAATTTATTTTTTTTAAAGGAAGACACTAATAAAGTTTCAAAAATACGAAATAATCAATAGGCAAAGGGGTGAATAAATACAGTAACAATCACTCGGAAAAAACTACAGGGGGAAACTAATGGGGCTAAAGGCCAATAGGTCCCCTAGACCTGATGGGTTGTATCCCAGGATATTAAAGGAAGTAGCTATAGAAATAGATGCACTGGTAGTGACTTCGCAGAATCCTTAAATTCTGGTAAAGTGCCAGAGGATTGGAAAACTGCCAATGTACTCAAAAAGGGAGAGGAACAAAAAACAGGTAATCAAAGGCCAGTCAGCTTAATGATGTTTTATTAATAATCTTTTTTTAGAAATATTTTATTGAGGCATTTATAATTTTAACAATTTTAAACATCAAATTTCAACAAAAACAAAAATACAATAATATAACCAACAAACCCCCTCGGCACAAACCCTAGCCAACATGGCTCATACAAACAATGCCACCTTCACCTTCGAATGCTCCCTCCCACCACCTCCAATGGCATCTCACCCAGTCTCTTCTGCCCCCTCGCCTGGAGCACAAAGACCTCACTCTTGCCCATATTCAATTTGTATCCTGAAAACCAGCCGAATTCCTCCAATATTCACGTAATCCCTCCAATTCGCCCCCAGTGGGTCCGATATGTACAGAAGCAGATTGTCCGCATAGAGCAAGACCCTGTGTTCCACCTCTCCATACTATCTCCTGCCAGACCCTTGGCGCTCTCAATGCCAATGCCAACGGATCTATAGCCAAGGCAAACAACAGTGGGGAAAGTGGACATCCCTGCCTCATCCCCGGTACAACCTGAAGTAATCCAATCTCACCCAATTCGTCCGCACACTCACCACCGGTGCGTGGTATAGCAACTGAACCCAATCTACAAATCCCTGCACAAACCCAAACCGCTGCAAGACCTCCCATAAGTTTTCACACTCCACCTGATCAAAGGCCTTCTCTGCAACCATGGCCACCACCACCTCAACCCTCTGCCCTTCTGGAGGCATCATAATTACATTCAGTTGGTCGCCAGGTGCCACCCCTTAACCAACCCTGCCTGGTCTCTCCTATTACCCCTGGGACGTAGTCCTCCATCCTTGCGGCCAGGATCTTCGCCAATAATTTGGCATCTACATTTAACAGGGAATCGGCCTATACGTCCCACAATTTTCCTGATCCTTATCCCTCCTTTTAAAATGAGGGAGATCAACACCTGTGACGTCGGGGGGAGCACTCCCATCTCCTTTGCTTCATTGAAGGCCCTTACCAACAGCGGTCCCAACACCTCCTGAGCACTTTTATAAAATTCCACCGGGTACCCATCCTGTCCTGGGGCCTTATCCGATTGCATCGCCTCCAATCCCTCTACCACGTCTACAACCCAATTGGGGCCCCCCAAGCTCCTCATCAACCTTCGGGAACTTCAACCCTCCCAGAAACCTCCTCATCCTCTCCTCCCCAGCTAGAAGTTCCGACTTATACAATTTGCTATAAAACTCCCTAAAACCCCATTCACTCCCGCCGGGTCCAAGACCATGCTCCCTCCTGTATCCTTCACTTTCCCAATTTCTCTCCGCCGCCTCCTGCTTCCTCAACTGATGCGCTAACATCCTGCTTGCTTTCTCCCCATACTCATATACTGACCCTCTCATCCTTCTCAACTGCCCAACTGCCTTACTCGTGGTTTCCAACCCAAATTCCATTTGCAACCTTTGGCATTCCTTTAACAGCCCTTCCTCCGGGGTCTCTGAGTATCTCCTGTCCACCTGCAGGATTCCCTCCACTAGCCTTTCTATCTCCACCCGCTCTGCCTTCTCCCTGTGTGCCCGAATCGAGATAAACTCCCCCCTGACTTCTGCTTTCAGTGCCTCCCAAACTGTACCTGCCAAAACCTCCCCCGTGTCATTAATCTCAACATACCCTGGATAGCCTTCCTCACCCTCTCACACACCTTTCCTCCGCTAACAGTCCCACATCCAGCCTTCATTGCAGACGCAGGCAACCCTTCCTTCCTCACTCATAAATCTACCTAGTGCGGGGCATGGTCCGACACCACTATTGCCGAATATTTGACATCTGCCCCCCCCCCCCCCCCCCCCCCCCCGCCAACAATGTCTTATCCAATATGAAGAAATCTATTCATGTCTACGCCTTGTGCACATGGTAGTAAAACAAAATTCTTTCACCCTCGGCCTCCCAAATCACCACGAATCCCCCCCGCTCCATAAACCACCGAAGGGGCTGGTTTAGCACAGTGGGCTAAGACAGCTGGCTTGTAATGCAGCACAAGGCCAGCAGCACAGGTTCAATTCCCGTTCCAGCCTTCCCGAACAGGCGCCTGAATGTGGCGACTAGGGGCTTTTGACCGTAACTTAATTGCAGCCTACTTGTGACAATAAGCACTTATTATTAAGCTCTTAGCTGTAGCAGACACCCTCCCCGACCTCGAGCTTGACCAGTCCAGTCTCAGATCCAGGACCGTATTAAAATCCCCCCCCCACCATGCTCGGCCGATGAGAGTCCAGGTCCGGAATGTTCCCCAGAACCCACCCCCTAAATTCTACATCATCCTAGTTCGGGGCATAGATTTTGACTAAAACCACCAGCATCCTCTAATTTCCCGCTTCCTATAACGTACCTCCTGCCCAGAGTCCTCCACTATATGTTCCACCTCAAACGCAACCCGCTTATTGATCAATATCGCCATCCCCTCATTTTATAATCCAACCCGAATGAAACACTTGCCCAATCCATCCCTTCCTCAACCTAATCCGGTCCCCCACCTTCAGGTACGTCTCTTGTAGCATGGCCATATCTGCCTTCAATCACTTTAAATGTGCGAACACATGGGCTCTCGTGACTGGCCCATTCAATCTTCGCATGTTCGACGTGACCAGCCTGGTCGGGGGGCACCCTGCCGATCAACCATAGCCCTCTTGGGCCAGCCTCCGGCCCGTGTCCTGTACCTCCCCAGGCCCGTCCTTGGGCACCCACCATCATCGATCCTCCTCCTCTTACACTTTAAAATCTCTCCCCCTGTCAGCAGTATAGATACATAGAACAGTACAGCACAGAACAGGCCCTTCGGCCCTCGATGTTGTGCCGAGCAATGATCACCCTACTTAAACCCACGTAACCCGTATACCCGTAACCCAACATTCCCCCCATTAACCTTACACTACAGGCAATTTAGCATGGCCAATCCACCTAACCCGCACATCTTTGGACTGTGGGAGGAAACCGGAGCACCCGGAGGAAACCCACGCACACACGGGGAGGACGTGCAGACTCCACACAGACAGTGACCCAGCCAGGAATCGAACCTGGGACCCTGGAGCTGTGAAGCATTGATGCTAACCACCATGCTACCGTGAGAAGTACTTCTCCCTCCCTCCCCAGCAACCCTTGCCCTCATTCCCCCACTGACCTTCCACTCACTCCCCATTGCGCTTCCGTGAACTAGCCCGCCCAGCTAGCCTGGCAGCCCCCGTCCATAGCGCCAAGCATCCTATCCGCTCCCCCGCTGATTCTCACCCCCCCCCCGCCCGCTCAAACATTAATGCAAACAAACCAAAAACAACCCCTTCCCAAACCCAAAGACCAACCCCCCATCTTTAACAAAGAACAAAAAGCAAACCTGAACCCAGAAAGAAAGATATGGCCCCAAACATAAGTTAACAGCAACATCATAACAGCATGTCCACCAAAGTTCAAAGTCCACCTTCTCCAGCCAGTCCATTGTCTCTGACAAATTCTACCGCTTCCTCCGCTGATCCAAAGTACAATTCCCGGCCTTCGTAGGTCACCCACATATGTGCCGGGTACAGTAGCCCAAACTTCACCCCCTTCTTGTCGAGGGATGCCTTGACCCTATTGAAACTCACTCTCCTCTTGGACAACTCTGCACCCAAGTCCTGGTGCACTCGAATTTCACTGACCTACCAGGTGCAGCGATGGACCAGCTGGCCTGCCTGCCTGCCCCACCTCATAATTCGCTCCTTCTCCAGGAACCGGTGCAGCCGCTCCACCATCGCCCTCGGTGGCTCATTCCCCTGGGGATTCCTCATTAGCGCCTTGTGCGCTCGATCCACCTCCAACGGCCGTGCAAATGCACCCTCTCCTAACAGTAGGGGCAGCAGGGTAGCATGGTGGTTAGCATAAATGCTTCACAGCTCCAGGGTCCCAGGTTCGATTCCCGGCTGGGTCACTGTCTGTGTGGAGTCTGCACGTCCTCCCCGTGTGTGCGTGGGTTTCCTCCGGGTGCTCCGGTTTCCTCCCACAGTCCAAAGATGTGCGGGTTAGGTGGATTGGCCATGCTAAATTGCCCGTAGCGTCCTAATTAAAGTAAGGTTAAGGGGGGTATTGTTGGGTTACGGGTATAGGGTGGATACGTGGGTTTGAGTAGGGTGATCATGGCTCGGCACAACATTGAGGGCCGAAGGGCCTGTTCTGTGCTGTTCTATCTATGTAGCTTCTCCAACATCGTCCCCATGTATGCACCAGCATTGGTTCCTTCACTCTCCTCCGGCAGGCCAATGATCCTTATATTCTGCCTGTGTGACCAGTTCTATAGATCCTCGACTTTCTCCTGAAGCCGCTATTGCTGATTGCGCATCATCCCCATCTCCGCTGCCATTGAGGCAAACTGCTCATGTTCCCTTATCACCTCCTCCATGTTCTGGATCACCTGACCATGGGCCGCCAGCTTCATTTCCACGTGATCAAGCACTACCCTAATCGAATCCACAGCCCAGTCCTCCAAACTCTCCTTCCGTTGCTGGGTGAACGTTTCGTTCAGCAAGCTCACCAGCTGGTCCATCGAGCACTAAGCCAGCAGTCCTCCTGTTCCTGTGTAACAGGTTGGAAAGGGGCTGTATGGCCTCTCCTGATGTCATGGTATCCTTGGTTCCCCCTATCTGGGTTTAGGGTTGAGCCCAGGTCCCAGAGGATGAAATTTCACTGTGATGACTGAGACCTCTAGCAGGTCAGTGCAGGGGTGGGATGTGTGTCAGGGGTCTGAGGTCTCGGGATCTTACCGTGCATCTTTTCCTTGTCTTTCAGTGAAATTCAGGATTGTGACGTTGAATGAAAATTTCATCCCTATTCAGGAAAAGGTGAGATCCATCAACTCATCCATCCCTCCAACTCTCCTTCAATCAATCCCTCCATCCATCCGCCTGTCTTTTCATCCATAAATCCATTTCTCCATCCATCTCTGAATGTTTTATTCCCACATTTTTCCTCACTAACTTATTGTCATTCTCACTCTTCACCCCAACCACCTCCACAACCCCGCTCCCATTCACCTTCTCCCCCGCCCACAATCATTCACCCCTTCCCCCTATCCCTTCATCCCCTTTCCTTCAACCCACTCACCTCCACACCACCATCCCCATTTAACCCCCTTCCCTTCCCCTCTCCCATGCCTTTCCCCGCTCCTCCCTTCCCCCCTCCCCTCATCACACACCCCCTCCCCTTCAACCCCCTTCTTCACCCCCTGCCCCTTCACATCCCCGTCCCCCTCACACCCCCAACCCTCCCCCTCACATCCCTTCCCCTCACCCCACCCCCATTTCCCCCCACACACCCTTTCCCTCACACACGCCCCCCCTTTCCTCTCATACCCGCCACCCCTTCCTCTCACACACCCCTCCCCTTCCCCTCACACCCCCCTCCCATTACATCTCCCTCACACCCCCCATCCCCTCCAGCCCCAACCACATCCTCCATCATCCCCCATCCTCTCCCCCAACATCACCATCCTTCCCCCCACCCCTGTCCTCCGCCTCATCCCCCCACCCTCCCCCGCCACATCCCCCATCTTCCCCCCATTCTCATCCTCCCTCCTCCCCCATCGCCCCCCCTCCCTCATCCCACCCCTCCATCTCCCTTTCCCCCTCTTCTCCCTCATCCATTCTCCCTCGTCCCCCCATCCCTCATCCTCCCACTCCCTCGTCCCCCTCTCCCTCGTTCCCCTCCTCCCTCGTGCCCCTCTCCCTCCCTCGTGCCCTCCCTCCCTCCCTCCGTCCCTCCCCCCCACCTCCCTCCCTCGTCCCCCCCACCTCCCTCGCCCCCCCCACCCTCCCTCGTCCCGCCCACCGATCCCTCCCTCGTCCCCCCCCACCTCCCTCCCCTCGTCACCCCCACCTCCCTCCCTCGTCCCTCCCACCCACCTCCCTCCCCGTCTCCCCAACCCACCTCCTCCCCTCGTCCACCTCCCTCCCCCCCCACCTCCTCCCTCGTCCCCCCCCCTCCCTCCCTCGTCCCCCACCCACCTCCCTCCCTCGTCCCCCCCCCACCTCCCTCCCTCGTCCCCCACCCACCTCCCTCCCTCGTCCCCCCCATCTCCCTCCCTCGTCCCCCCCACCCACCTCCCTCGTCCCCCCCCCACCCACCTCCCTCCTCGTCCCCCCCACCCACCACCTCCCTCCCTCGTCCCCCCCCCACCTCCCTCCCTCGTCCCCCCCCCCTCCCTCCCTCGTCCCCCCCACCTCCCTCGCTCGTCCCCCCCCACCTCCCTCGTCCCCCCCCCCCCTCCCCCCCCCCCCCCCCCCTCCCTCTCTCGCCCCCCCACCCTCCTCCCTCGTCCCCCCCCCCCTCCTCCCTCGTCCCCCCTACCTCCCTCGTCCCCCCCCCCTCCCTCCCTCGTCCCCCCCACCTCCCTCCTCGTCCCCCCCACCTCCTCCCTCTCCCCCCCACCCCCTCCCTCGTCCCCACCCACCTCCTCGCCCCCACCCACCTCCCTCGTCCCCCACCCCCTCCCTCGTCCCCCCCCCTCCCTCCTCGTCCCCCCCACCTCCCTCCTCCTCTCCCCCCCACATCCCTCGCCCCCCCCACCCTCCTCCCTCGTCCCCCCCACACCCCCTCCCCTCGTCCCCCACCCACCTCCCTCGTCCCCCACCCCACCTCCCTCGTCCCCCACCCACCTCCCTCCCTCTCCCCCACCCACCTCCCTCCCTCGTCCCCCACCCACCTCCCTCCCTCGTCCCCCACCCACCTCCCTCCCATCCCCCCACCCATCCCCTCCCTCGTCCCCCCCCCCACCCCCCTCCTTCCTCATCCCCCCCACCCACCCCCCCCTCCCTCCTCTCGTCCCCCCCCACACCCCCTCCCGTCCCCCCACCCACCTCCTCGTCCCCCCACCCCCCCACCTCCCTCCCTCCCTCTCCCCCCACCCACCCCCTCCCTCCCTCGTCCCCCCCCCCACCCCCTCCCTCCTCGTCCCCTCACCCCCCACCTCCCTCCCTCGCCCCCCCCCACCCCTCCCTCCCTCGTCCCACCCCCCACCCACCCCCCCCCCCTCGTCCCACCCACCCACCCCCCCCCCCACCCCACCTCCTCCCTCGTCCCCCCACCACCCACCTCCCTCCCTCGTCCCCCCCCACCCACCTCCCTCCTCGTCCCCCCCACCCACCTCCCTCCCTCTCCCCCCACCACCTCCTCCCGCCCCCCCCACCCCCTCCCTCCCTCGTCCCCCCCACCCACCCCCTCCCTCGTCCCCCCCCCCACCCCCTCCCTCGCCCCCCCCCCCCCACCCCCTCCCCTCGTCCCCCCCACACCCACCTCCCTCGCCCCCCCCCCACCCCCCTCCCTCGTCCCCCCCCCACCCACCTCCCTCGTCCCCCCCCACCCCCTCCCTCCCTCCTCCCCCCACCCCCCTCCCTCGCCCCCCCACCCACCTCCCCCCTCGTCCCCCCCACCTCCCCTCTCCCCCCCCACCCCCCCCTCCTCGCCCCCCCCACCCCCCCGTCTCCCCCCACCTCCCCGTCTCCCCCCCCACCCACCTCCCTCCCCGTCCCCCCCACCTCCCCGTCTCCCCCCACCTCCCCCCTCCCCCCCCCCCCTCGCACCCCCCCCCGCCCTCCTCGCCCCCCCCCCCTCCTCGCCCCCCCCCCCCCTCGCTCGCCCCCCCCCCCCCTCGCTCGCCCCCCCCCCCTCCTCGTCCCCCCCCCCCTCTCCCCCCCCCCGCCCCTCGCTCGTCCCCCCCCCCGCCCCTCGCTCGTCCCCCCCCGCCCCCCCGCTCAGCCCCCCACCACCCACACCGCTCGCCCCCCCCCCAACCCCCTCGCATCGCCCCCCCCCCCACCCCCCTCGCTCACGACCCCCCACCCCCCTCGCTCGCCCCCACCCCACCCCCCCCTCTCGCCCACCCCCCCTCATCGCCCCCCTCTCATCGCCCCACCCCACCCCCCCTCTCGCCCACCCCCACCCCCCCCTCTCGCCCCACCCCACCCCCCCCCCTCTCGCCACCCCCCTACCCCCCCTCTCCGCCCCCCCACCCCCCCCTCTCGCCCCCCCCCACCCCCCCCCCCCCCTCTCGCCCCCCCCACCCCCCCTCTCGCCCCCCCCCCCACCCCCCCCTCCTCGCCCCCCCCCACCCCACCACCCCTCTCTCGCCCTCCCCCCTTCCCCCTCTCGCCCTCCCCCCCCTTCCCCTCCTCGCCCTCCCCCCCCCTTCCCCTCTCGCCTCTCCCCCACTTTCCCCCCTTCCCCTCCCCTCCCCCCCCTTCCCCTCTCGCCCTCCCCCCTTCGGATCAGTGTGAGTTGTTTCTCTGTTTGGACGGTTAATGGTCTTCCTCAGTAACCCGTGCTCTTGTTTTCTCTCTTTTTTCCAGTATCCTTTCGTCACTGTGTTGGTGAGTATAAATCTCCAACTCAACATCCCAACGTCAACTGGTCAAACCCTCGAGCCAGCTGACATTGAGGGGGTACGGGCTCGGGGGGGGGGGGGGGGGGGGGGGTTGTGGGGGGGAATCCATGGCCCCTTCCCCGCCCCCCGCACGCACAGCCACTCACCCGAGCACACATCACATGCGCGGTTGCGCGCGCTCACGGATCCACGCACCCGCGCTTGTGCGCAAGCGCACACAACGCGCGCACGCACACCTGGAATGATCCAGGCCTAACCCCAGCTCGAGGTGTGGGTGACAGGGAGTCGGTGTTAGCATCGAGGCTCTGTGTTAATGTCGTGTATTTGAAGTTAAATTTTGTCAATTCAAAGTTGATTAGCAAAATCTGGAATATAACGCTAATCTGAGTAATGGTAACCGTGGAATAACGGTCAATTGTTGGAAAAACCCATCTGGTTCACTGATTTCCTTTAGGGAAGAAAATCTGTCCTCCTTACCTGGTGTGGCCTACAAGCGACTCCAGACATTCTGCGGTGGACCTTCTGAAAATGGTCAAATAAGCCTCTTTTTAAAAAATAAATTATCCCAGGGATGAGGGTGTAGCTGGGCCAGGCCCAATATTTATTACTCATCCCTATTTACCCTTTGAGAAGGTGGTGGGTTAGCCACCATGTTGAATGCACTGCAGTCTGTGTGGCGTAGATCTCACCCACAGTGCTGTTTGGCAGCGAGCTCCGAGGATGCTGATTCAGCGACAGCGAAAGAATGGCCGATTATATTTCCAGATCAGAATGGTGAGTGTGGGGAAATTACAGGAGGTTGCGTTTCCTTGTGTCTGCTGCCCCTTGTCCTAGATGGTAACGGTCATGGGTTTGGAAGGCACTGTCGAAGGAACCTTGGTGAATCGCTGCAGTGCATCTCGTGGACAGTACACACGGCTGCCACTGTGCTTCAGCGCTGGAGGGAGTGAATGTGGTTAATTTCTCCTGGACGGTGTTGAGCGTCTCCAACATTGTTGGGAGCTGCATTCATCCAGGCAAGTGGAGAGTATCCCATCACACCCCTAATTTGTGCCTTGTAGATGGTGGATAGGCTTGGAGGAGGGGGGGGGGGTTGTGCGTGAAGAGATTAGTTACTCTCCGCAGGATTTTCAGCCTCTAGCCTGCTCTTGTGGCCGCAGTATTTATATGGCTGGGCCCAGTTCAGTTTTCTGAATGCTAACCCCTAGGATATTAATGGTGGGGGATTTAGCCACAGTAATGCCATTGAATGGCAAGGTGAGATAGTAGATCCTCTCTTGTCATTGTCTGGCACTTGTGTGGCGCAAATTTTACACGCCATATGTCAGCCAAGGGGGGACTTAGAATTGCTGACTATCAATGTGAGAAGGGAGAGAAGGTAAGAGTGAGAGGGAGAAAAACATGGACAATGAGAGGGAATGAGAGAGAGAAATGGAAAGTGGATTGGATGGATTGATTGGATTTGTTTATTATCACGTGTACCGAGGTACAGTGAAAAGTATTTTTCTGCAAGCAGCTCAACGCATCATTCAGTACATGGGAAGAGGGAAGAAAGGGAATTAAACAAAATTCAAGAAAATACATAATAGGACAACACAAGATATACAATGTAAAGAGCGAGAGAGGGTGAGAGCAAGAGACAGTAAAAAACGGAGAATTGGAGAGGGAGCGAGAGAGAAAAGGGGAAGAGCGAAAGAGAGAAAAATAACGACAAACGAAGTACGAGAGAGGGAGAGAGAAACACGGAGTGAAAAGAGAGAGCTAAGAAGAGAAAAATGAAGTGCAAGAAAATGGGGAGAGGGCATAAAAAGAGGTAGAGCGATGAATGGTGAGGGAGATAGAGAAATAAGGGGAGAGAAAAAACGGAGAACAAGGGAAGAGATGGAGAGAGCGAAATAAAAAATAGAAAGAGGGAGATAAAATGGAGTGTGAGGAAGGAAAGGAGAGGGAAAAAAGTGGTATGAGCGAGATAGAGAGTAAAACTGAGGGAAAGAGAGAAAGAATCAAGAGACAAAATAATAATAATCTTTATTAGTGTCACAGTAGGTATATATTTACACTGCAGTGAAGTTACTCTGAAACCCCCCCAGTCGCCACACTACAGCGCCTGTTCGGGTACACTGAGGGAAAATTAAGGATGTCAAATTCACTTAACAAGCACGTCTTTCAGGACTTGAGAGGAAACCGGAACACCCAAAGGAAACCCACACAGACACGAGGAGAACGTGCAGACTCCGCATAGACAGTTGTGATGATTGCATAAGTAATCATGTAAATAGTAATGAATATGAACTCCAATCAGCAGGTGGCAGTACAGAACAACCACGTGACTGTTACCTCGAGGAGTCTGGAGATAATCGTCATAGTGGATAGTCGTAAAGAGTCATCGATGTTTACAGCATGGAAACAGGCCCACCGGCCCAGCTGGTCCATGCCACCAGTGAAACAAACCTGTTGGACTTTAACCTGGTGTTGTAAGACTTCTTACTGTGCTCACCCCAGTCCAACGCCGGCATCTCCACATCATGACCAGTTTCTATGACTAAGCGAGTCCCACTTCCCTGCATTTGGCCCATAACCTTCCATACCCAGCCTTCCCATGTAACTGTCTAACTGCTTTTTAAAGGACAAAATTATACCTGCCTCTACCACTGCCTCTGGCAGCCCGTTCCAGATGTTCACCATCCTCTGTGAAGAAATTTCCCCTCTGGTCTCTTTGTATTTCTTTTCTCGCACCTTAAACCTATGCCCTCTAGTTCTAGACTCCTCTACCTTTGGAAAAAGATGCTGACTATTTTATTGATGCTCCTCATTTTATCGACCTCTATAAGATCACCCCTAACCCTCCTACGCTTCAGGGAAAAAAGTCCCAGCCTGTCCAGCCTCTCCTTATAACTCAGACCATCAGGTCCTGGTAGCATCCTCGTAAATCTCTTCTGCACTCTTTCTAATTTCACAATATCCTTCCTATTATAGGGTGACCAGAGCTGAATTCCATGTGTGGTCTTACCAATGTCTTGTACAACTTCAACAAGATGTCCCCATTTCTACCACTCTAAGAGGAATGCTCATCCTGAACCCGAGTTAACACACTTTTTAAAGACTCCTACTTACCAGCTATCCCCTTGCCTGTAACCAGGCTCCCCCAATCAACTTTTGAAAGTTCCCGCCTAATACCATCAAAATTGGCCTTACCCTAATTTACAATTTTAACTTTTGGGCCAGAACTATCATTCTCCATAGCTATCTTAAAACTAATGGAATTATGGTCACTGGTCTCAACGTGATTCCTTCCGTCACCTGCCCTTCCTTATTCCCCAAGGAGAGGTCAGGTTTTACCCCCTCTCTAGTCGAACCATCCACATATTGAATGAGGAATTCTTCCTGAATAGACTCAACAAATTTCTCTCCATCAAACCCCTACTATTACCACACTATTTTTACAACAGCTATCTGTAATCTCCTTACATATTTACTTCTCGATTTCCCGCTGACCATTTGGGGGCCTACAGTACAGTCCTATCAAAGTGATCTCACCCTTCTTATTTTTAGTTCTACCCAGATAGACTCAGTGGGCGAACCTCTCTCTGTACTGCTGTGATGTTGTTCCTAATCAGAAGTGCAACTCCCCTCCTCTCCTATCTTCTGTTCTATCTTTCCTACAGCATCTGTACTCTGGAACATTGAGCTGTCAGTGCTGCCCTTTTAGCCATAGAACAGTACAGCACAGAACAGGCCCTTTGGCCCTCGATGTTGTGCCGTGCTTTGTCCGAAACCAAGATCAAGCTATCCCACTCCCTGTCATTCTGGTGTGCTCCATGTGCCTATCCAATAACCGCTTGAAAGTTCCTAAAGTGTCCAACTCCACTATCACAGCAGGCAGTCCATTCCACACCCTAACCACTCTCTGAATGAAGAATCTACAGGACATAACTCCTGTATCTCCCACCCTGAACCTTATAGTTATGCCTCCTTGTAACAGCTACATCCACCCAAGAAATAGTCTCTGAACATCCACTCTATCTATCCCCCTCATCATCTTATACGTCGCCTCTCATCCTCCTCCACTCCAAAGAGAAAAGCCCTAGCTCCATCACCTTTCCTCATTAGACCTACCCTCTAAACCAGGCAGCATCCTGGTAAATTTCCTTTGCACCCTTTCCAATGCTTCCACATCCCTGTTATAGTGAGGTGACCAGAACTCCACACAATACTCCAAATGTGGTCTCACCAGGGTCCTGTATAGTTGCAGCACAACCCCACAGCTCTTAAACTCAAGCCCCCTGTTAATAGACGCTAACACACTATAAGCCTTCTTCACGGCTCTATCCACTTGAGAGGCAACCTTCAGAGATCTACTGACATGAACTCCGAGTTCTCTCTGTTCCGCCACATTCCTCAGAACCCTGCTTTTGTTTCTGTCCCTTCTTTACTCCCCTCTGACTTCCTGCATTGGTTCCCATCCCCCTGCCACATTAGTTTAAACCCTCCCCAAAGGCGCTAGCAAACAACCCCCTAGGACATTGGTTCCTGGCATGCGGAAGTGGAGACCATCCGGTTTGTACTGGTCCCACCTTTCCAAGAACCGATTCCAATGTCCCAAAAATCTGAATCCCTCCCTTTTGCACCATCTCTCAAGCCACGCATTCATTCTGTCTATCCTGTCATTCCTACTCTGACTAGCACGTGGCACTGGTAATAATCTCGAGATTACAACCTTTGAGGTCCTACTTTTTAGTTTAGCTCCTAACTCCCTAAATTCAGCATGTAGGACCTCATCTCATTTTTTACCTTTATCGTTGGTGTCGACATGCACCACGACAGCTGGCTGTTCACCCTCCCCCTTTAGAATGCTGTGCAGCCGCTCTGAGACATTCAAGACCCTTGCACCCGGGAAGCAACACACCTTCCTGGAGTCTCGTTTGCGTCTGCAGAAATGCCTGTCTACTCCCCTTATAATCGAATACCCTAGCACTAGCTATATATTTTTCCTGCCCTCCTGTGTAGCAGAGCCAGCCACGGTGCCATGAACTTGGCTACTGCAGCCTTTCCCTGGTGAGCCATCTCCCCCGACCGTATCCAAAACGATACACTTGTTTTGGAGGGAGATGACCGCAGGGGTCCCCTGCACTGCCTTCCTATTCTTCCTCCGCCTGTTGGTCACACATTTCCTCTCTCCCTCAGTACTCTTTATCTGCGGTGTCACTAAGTCACTAAAAGTTCTATCCACGACTTTTTCAGCATTGTGGATGCTCCAAAGTGAATCCATCTGCAGCTCCAGAGTCGACAGGCAGTCTAACAGGAGCTGCAGCTGGTCACACATCTTGCACTTGAAGGAGCCAGGGATAGTGGACGTGTCCCTGAACTCCCACATCGCACAAGAGGAACATGACACTGGTCTGTGATCTCCTGGCATGTTTTAACTCTTGGGTAACTTGTACAACTACAATGGCAAAAAATAAATAGATAAATGAAAAGAACAGAAAAACTACTTACCAACCACCACTATTTACCAGATGGATTCAAATTTAGCAGGTCCCCGCTTAGCCAATTAAACCTCCGGCTACTCTCCCACTCCTTTAAATCTCCGGCTCCTCTCCCGCGCTTTCAAATCTATGGCTCCCCTCACGTCCTTTTAAATCTCCGGCTCCTCTCCCGCTTTTAAATCTACGGCTCCTCTCTCGCTTTTATATCCCTGACTCCTCTAACGCGCTTTTAAATCTCCGGCTCCTCTCCCACGCTTTTAAATCTCCGGCTCCTCTCCCACGCTTTTAAATCTCCGGCTCCTCTCCCACGCTTTTAAACCTCCGGCTCCTCTCCTGTTTTTAAATGTCCAGCTCCTCTCCCACTCTTTTAAACCTCTAGCTCCTCCCGTTTTTAAATCTCCGACTCAGGTCGCTTTTAAACTCCGGCTCCTATCCCGTGCTTTTAAATTTCTGGCTCCTCTCCCACGCTTTTAAATCTCAGGCTCCTCTCCCATGCTTTTAAAACTCCGGCCCCACGCGCTCTTTTAAATCACTTGCTCCTCTCTCGCGCTTTTAAATCTCCGGCCTCTCTCCCGTTTTAAAATCTGTGGCTCCTCTCCCGTTTTAAAATCTCCGGCTCCTCTCCACGC